>NC_079914.1:12114081-12415331 GCF_024868665.1 Triplophysa rosa
CCCGCTGAGGGAATATCGTATTGTCGTTCTGTATTATGAATTTAATTCTAGATAACTTCAGCCTACTTTATCGCCAACTAAATTGGGTGTGTGGCTGCAGGCGAGAACCTTAAGATTGAAGGTGCACTCTGGGGAACTTGGTTACATTAGCAAATGTCATAGAGCAAGCAAGTCATTCAAAACTTTCCCACTTTTTTCCCCTCCGTGTGGTGCAAACTACTTCTTGAGTACAGTTAATGTTGAAGCGTGTGCTCTGGCTTTTGACACGATAAAATAAAGTTGATAACATTCCAAGGGCAACATATTCTCGCGTAAACAAACGCTGAGCTTGGTCCGCCGCCTGGATGCATAAAATAGGAAATAGACTATATTACAACCAGGCTGTATGACAGAAATGTGTTTGCTTTAGAGTTGTTACAGCCGCAGGTGTATTGGTGACAAAGCTAATGTAAAGTGTAAAACAGTATGATGTTTCACAGACAAGAGATGAGAAAGGGTCTATTACGTGGTGGTGTTCGCTACAACACAAAACTGGGTTAAAAGTTCTGGGGTAGATACACGATATTTTCACCACATGATTATCGTGGCTTGAGAATCCATGATAACTATATTACCGTGATATATATTATTAAAACATGTAATGCTATCAGTTGAATTAATCAAAATATGAGTTTAGGGAGGGGAGAGAGTTTGTAACTATTATTTGTCCAAGGCGAAATTTAAACAGGTGCTTAATAATTTATGATAGGTGGTAATTTACGATAACAATGTACAATATCATATGTTTATTAACACTATGCCAATAATCATTGGTAATGTTATGATTTTTGTAAATACCGATATTGTCAACCACCCTCATTAGCTACAATACAAAACAGAGTTTAGTTACTTATGATTTACATTTATAACTTTTATGTATTTGGCAGACGCTTTTATCCAAAGCGACATTGTATTATACATGGTTAAAAATGGTTGTCGGACAACAATATAAAACGAAACTGTTTTGTATTGTAGCTAACATAAAAATATAACAAACTCTTTCTCATCTCTACGGTATTTGTTTGTGCAATGTCTCAACTTACAATATTAATATAATATATATATTTTGTACTAAAATATGAAACATTACTGAAATATAATTTTTTAACATATTACTTCATTATATTTTTTATATGTTTAAGTGTTAGAAGGTAATAAAATGAGAGAAAATATTTTTCTTAAGTATAGACGTTTCATCGGACGCACGTGTCTGTGTTTGGTTATAATATAACATTTTATTTCAGATTTAATTTATATTAATATTCATTTAAATGAATATTTTATGCTTTATTAATTGTATTAAATTAAAACTAATGAACAGTTATTGATTCTTTGCGGAGGTCTACCGGAAGTTAAGTTTGGGCCACATAACATTTGCATATGTTGTTTCCGCTGAAACCGTCTATAGTATTTAAACCATTGGATTTTATAAAAACAGGTACATGCCAATGGCTATTTTAACCAATTTAAATTGTTTTCCATTAAACATATACAACAATATTATGATATATCAATTAAAGATACTTCGGTCATGCGGCACATTATGTCACCTAAAAGTTTTCAACAACTTTATTGACCTTTAGCCTGAGCCAACCAGACGCTGACTCATTAAGATTGTAAATGAATACCCAACAGAACGACCCAGGTACACAGCACCGGCAATAATCAAAATGTCATTACGATCCCCGCTAACTCTCGAACCCATTCGCCTAATGACCCATCCCTGATTACACTGTTAAAATGTCACCGAGTGCATACTTATGCAAAACACGCCCATAAACAATTGTGCTTTAAACCACGCTCGGTCAGGGCTAAACGTATCGACTCCGCATACCGTCGTGCATCCATGACGAATCTCATCAGTTGTTTGCTTATTGTTTGTTTAATTCAAACAGATTGAAGAGGTGGGGCTATAATAGCGTGACAATTGCATTTCGGCGCCTCCGTGTTTTAGCCCTCGAACTCGAGAGTTTCATAGGACTCTGGTAAACATTTAAGTGTGACTTTCTAGTCGATAAGTCATTGTATTTTACGTCTACCAAGCGGCATTGAATAAATATTGCCTGGTAAATCTTCCCCGGGTGCCTGTCGGCTTCCAAAAATAAAATGACCCATCCGACAGAGAAAGAGTCTCTGTGGTGTGTTTTGGCGTCAAGTGAGTGTGACTGGGGGTCTGGCAAGTGGCGGGTGGGAGCGGCCATTATAATCCACATGTCATGTTCGGGACGCTAGAGGCCTTTATCTCCTCGCTGCAGATACACACCGGAGCCATGAGGGCAATGCACGCTGGCGGTGCGGCATACGGATGGAGGTATGAGCAAGCACTGAGCCACGGGATAAGAGTTTTAGCAATCGTGTGTTTGCAACCACAATACATATTCAATTAAAGCGTTAACCATGTGCTCACGCAATTTAGGACGTGGCACTAATTTGCGCATTTGTGCCACATAAAACAGTGCGCTTTATCATCTCTGAAGAAGATGTTCGGTGTTGGCAGGTCAAGTACTTAAATATTAACATTTCTTTGCTTCCTTTGGGCTTTTATGTACGCCGTTTACGGCTGAATAACATTTTCCTGGTAAGTTTGTGCGTTTGAGCTACACAGATATCTTCAATGCAGAGTAGATGCTTGAACCGTGACGCAGTTGTAGTTCGTGTGGGTAACACGAAAGCTGGAAAAAGTAGATTTTGGTAAACGGCATTTGCATACAAATGTTGTTAGACATTTTTCAGAAACTCACTTCAATATTCTGATTCATTTTAAGTTGCTTTTAACCAGATGGTCCCACGATTTTTTTGCAGGTTTATGACATCAGTTCCCATTTAGTCACCACTCTGTCAAGTGTAGGTTATATTTAACTATTAACCAGTATGTGTCAAAATACTAAATCCTAACTTGGAACAATATATTTATTATTTAATGTAATAATGATTATTTACATTATTTAATTAATTATTAATGACTATTTTATCATATTACTAACTTCAAAAAACAGTTTCATTAAAGTAAATAAATAAAATAAATATACAAATATTTATATTTATTTATTTATATGTATTTATTAATTTTGTAAGAGCACCAATATTTTGTTACTTATATAAAATCGAGAAGAGCAAAACCGAGAATCAGCAATTTAACAAAAATCTCTCACTGTGTTACAACAAAACAAGCAAGAACTAAAGAACATCTTTTCTAAAGATCAAAACAAGCATCCTCTGTATACGTTTTCTCTGCCACACGTTTCCTTTTTTCTGAATGATGAAACGGGGCAAACTTTCTCATCTATCACACACTTCATCATACAGCCCACACCACACAGCTGGAAAGACCCCCCCCCCCGCACACCACAGCGGCCGCTGTAATTGGACGTTTCTATACACCGCTGAGCAGAACCCGGAGCCGCGCTTTGCATGCCTCCCGCTAAATTGAAGGCAAATCTAGCCGCACGGACATCAATCAGTACTATTGAGCGGGCCACACGCTGTCAACAACACCGCCGCTTCGGATAAAGACGTCTTGGTCCGTAGAGTCCTGCTCACATCTTCGGTGCTTTTCCTTGACGTGGATAAAAATGACACTGAGTGACACACTCATTCGTATCCGAGAACAATGCGTTTTATTTCCACTGATGGAACCTCTTAAAGTCTTTCCACACCTTAAATGTAATCTGTGATCTTTAATGCTTACCTGTGAAATATACCGAAATATGCAATATTTCGATTTATCGTGTTTTTGTAATTAGCAACGCCATGGATTTAATATCCTTTAGTTATTTCTATGTAATCCAAATTTTAAAATAGTTTATAATAAATAATTTGGTATGTGTGATGATTAGATTTAGAAGTTGTGATATTGCAACTGTAAAAACTGAACGTTTAAGATAGCTTAAGCCACGCCCACTCTTTATTTTAGCAAAACTGCGTTGTTGCTCCCACGTGTAGTGTAAATAAAGTGATGTGCGTGTTGATAGCTGCATAAAGATCTATCGCAGTCTAGCAAAATATGTACCGTCGACACAATTCTATCTCAATTTGTACCCGCATACCACCCATCCGTAACTTTTTTTATTATTAAGCTTCGGTGTTCTTTGTAAAATGGCAGGCGTGTTCCTTCATGTTGATGCAGTGTTTTGCTTTCATTTAATTAACTATGTGACATTATTTATAGTTTTACTGTATTTTCGTGTCACTGATCGCAAACTTTATTTGTCTAAATGTCACGATTAGTGACTCGCTCTCATCGCGATTAGTGACTCGCTCTCGCTCTCATTGCCTGAAACGCAGGATTTGAAATCTATAAATCTCTAGCGTGGCTGACCGTGAAGGCTAAAACCGGCATCCACCGGGATGCAAGATTAATAATCTAAATGTCGACCAATTCATCCTGCCCACAAACCCACTCTCTCCCCCCTAGGGGCCGAATTTGCATTCGTTGTAACCAGGTGTTTGTCCTCTGGCACGATCTACACATATAAGTTCTGTATTTACATGGATATTGTGTGACTTAGCCCCTTGTACACGCAGGCTATTTATCAAGCTTGGAGGTGGTGGAAAAGCTGTGAAATGCAGCTAAAACAATAAAACAACCTGCGTTCCGTCAGAGTGACGTTCAGAAGCTCTTCAAAGACTACGTTCAAAGCTTAAAGGCTACCCTGGGAATGTTTTAGCACCAACAACAAATTTAAGTTGGCTTGTTTTCCCCCAAACGCTGAACCTTTTTTTACTTTCAATAAATCAAAACGTTTGTCAATACGAGAGTGAACAAACATGAAAAGCAACGCAATCATCAGATTAGGATTTACAAACTTGACTGGCGGTCTTTGAAATGCAAACAGCTGCCTGTGGTGTATTTGGGTCTGTTAAATGTCTGTTTGCATTACGTGGCTCTTTAAAGACCGTTTGCGATGCGTTGATGCTTTTTTGATACTTTTCCGAAGGAGCCAAACACATCAGTCAGCGCAAAAACAAACGCATAACCACACGACAAAAGAAGCAAACTTCACTTAACATGTCAACGTTTAAGTCTGACGCCTTTGAGCGTTAGTAACCTGCTGTTTTTGAGCACTTTGACGTAAAAACAACCTAAATGTTTGCGTTTAAACGCAGGTCGCGTCACAATTTGTAAACAACAAAGTCCATAAGATTTGTTCATTGCTATCCGTTTTTTGATGTCACACCCACACCAGCCAGCTTCTTGATCTCCATCAACACTTTTTATTACACCATAAAAGTGTAGTTGTATTGTTGTGGTTCTGTGGTTGAACATATGCTAGCCAGGAGCAGCGAGCTATTAATCTCACATTCATTTAATTAATAAGACGCGTCAAACTTCGCCGCAACACACATCTTTTAATGGAGGTCTCTGTGTAAACATATCTGGGTTCTTTAATGAAGGCCGTACCGGCAGCCAGCGAACGGCGTACGAAATTATTTTCTGATAAAGACGCAATGTCGGTTCTCAATTATAAAAACCGCAGCACGAACCAATTAGTTTGGGACTCGCCGGGTCATTTACATGTAAATTGCGTGATGCCAACTTTCTGAAAAAACTGGAAAATATTCTCTTCCCACAAACGGAATGAGGAATGTGTTTATTTACAGATTGTGGCGTCGCTGTACAAACCTGACTGGGGTTCGTTCATCCACCGGAGTAGCTTTAATTAGCAAACTGAAGCCCCTCTCTTCATCTCCGGGATTTCAAAGGAGCCATGAAATCATAATTTCATCAAAAGAAAACAAACGTTTGAATGAATAGTGCAAAATGAGAACAATGACTAATAAATTTTGATGAGGAGCGGATTATAGAGCACCGTGCCTTTCGTCCCGTGGAGAAGATAGCGGCACTCCCTGTGACCTGCCAAACAGAGATACCTTACTGGGTGTTGTGAAGTGCAACAGATTGAAACATAAAATAATACACTAGATTTACAGCTCGGTTATATTCTGGCTGTTTATTCACGTGAAGCCAGACAAAATGGTTGCTCTTGCATGGCACAGGAGAGTTTGTGGAAATGAGTTTCTTGTAAGATGCTTTTGCTTTGGAGAAACCCAAATATAAACTAATGAGACAAATGTTAAATCCATGAAGTGTATGGATGTGTCAAATGAATGTAGATTGTAGAAGTAAAATAATGTGGATTTGGGTAAATGTGATGAGAAACGTTTGAGTTCATATTGAGATCTTCAATAATATTGACTTTTGATTGCAAACTCTAATGGAGACATTTGTGAGAAATGTCCGAGATGCTGGAGACTTCATGAAACATTTCCTTTTGCTCATTTTAATCTCATCGATGTAGGAGAAATAATAAAACGAATCGAGGTAATAAAGAAATCTCATCATATATAATGTAAATAACTTGGCTTATGAATCATAAACTTCACGGACACTCTCTTCTATTTGTTCATATTCCCATTCTCGGATAAACAAATGAGATTTTACTGAGATTATCCTTAGGGTAGATTTTTTGTTAGGAATGTTTTGTGGATGCTCTGAGGACGATCAATATGGCAAAATTGGAAACACAAATATGATGATGATTAAATGAGAGCGTTCAACTTTCACGTAATGGTGATAAACTGGGCAATAGAAAGACTTCCCACCCACCGGCACACCGCAGCATCAGACCTAACGTAAAAAAATCATTTCACTAGAATTACCAACATGTTTTCTCCTTTTGTTCAATATCCACAGCGTAACTAAAGAAAAAAGTCCATGACAAAATTAGATCTATAAGCTTAACCAGAAAAAAACAAGTTTGGCCAATTAGTCCAATAGAATCAATCACGTGACTGCCAGAGGTTGACAGAAACTGAAGACTAGCCCCAAATGACTTTAATTTAGCAAAATTGACGATATCATACGTAAGTAGCATAAATCTGCCTTACCATAAACAAATGCTTAAGTTGCACTGAATTGTCGAGTCATTTCCATTATGTAAACTTTACCCAGTTAACCGCTTTTCTCAATGACTAGCTGACTTTTAAAGATGGGTAGTTTCGCAAACCCTGCATGCCTTGGACTGGATGCCACGAGGCTATAGGGGTCGATCCCATCCGCCTGCCGCTCGATTGATTGTGTATTTTAATTGCAGCTCGGCGGATGATAGGCGCATCAAGAGGCTTTGAAATGAAAATGTAAAAGAGAGCTCGGTCTGAGGAGCGCCGGGTTTCCTAGGTAACTTCAAAGGCCCGTCCTTGAGAGAAGCATCGTGCCGTAAGCGCAGACGCTGGCGTGGGGCTCTGAAAAGGAGACATAAGACAATGAGGGCATATTTACATTTCTGTGCTCGCAATGCTGTTTTGAACATTTCATCAAATTAACGTTTACTATGACAAAACTATACCACATTGTTTAAAATTTAAAATATTATTGTGACATTTAATGGTTGCCAAACATGTCTATAGATTGTGCGTAGGACACCTAGGTGAACTTGACTTCATACATTCACGAGAAAAAAATCGAAAAAGAGGTAGTGCACTACAAAAATGAGTCAGAAAAGTGAAGATAGTTCTCAGTAAAGCTCAAGTTGTTGTTTAATGCCACCTGCAAAAAAAACCTTACCACTGTATTAATATTCTTAATATTCTTAGTAAAAATAAAAAAAAGTATTAAAATCTAAAAAATATCTGCCATTAGGGTAAGAAAAATAAACTTGAATTAATAACTTCAGTTTACTTGTTTTTAATCTTGATGTTTAAAATCTGTTGATTAATAAATATATTTTTTATACATTTGTAAGTGTGGCTCAAGTTCCTAAACATGTCAAAGTTTTAAAGTTATGAAATATTTACTATTCGTACCCACAAACTGCTGAAAAAACTTTTTTTGCTTTGTTTGTTTGGCTTGCCATTATTGTGTGATTTAAAGTTTTAAAAAATGAAGTTAAAACGACGTCTAAGTGCTCTAAAGGTGCTTCAAAATATTGCGATTGAACAAACAACATTGAGGATGGCACATATAGCCTCGAGTAATGATGTAACTCAATAATATAAAGGAAAAACTAATAAAATCTAATATATAGCTGCGAGCTTCTAGAGATTGGAATGTCATATCGGCATAAATAATTGAAGTGGATCTTCCTCCATTGAGTTTGTACACAGCTTTGCTTCATCCAACTTGACGTGATTATTTTTCCTGTTTCCGTTCGGTTGCTGATGTAATGTAGGATCTTCCAACTCCAGAACTTCATAAAAAGAGGTTTTTCTCATTTTTTAAACATAAATTACAAGTGGTTCTTGCCTGTGCCTGCCATCTTGTTACTAGGGTGTTTTGGGTGGTTGCCAGGGTGTTGCTATGTGGTTACTAAGGTGTTTTGAGTAGTTTTGTGGATGCTAGGGTGTTTACAGTAAGCCACCGGGGTCAAATATTTACATTTATGGATTTGGCAGATGCTTTTATCCAAAGTGCATTCAGTCTATACCTTTTTTATCAGTATGTTTGTTCCTTGGGTATCGAACCCACGACCTTCACGCAATTGATCTAACATGTGACCACCCAGCTGCTTTCCAGATTAAGTCCTCTCCATCTCAACATGTCTGATTTTATGAGCACATGCTCCAAAGCGGATTTAACGGACACACGTCTGGTCAGGTAGCGCAGATAAAGCCCAGAGGTACTTGTCTCTTTTCACCGTGCAGGCAGGCCAAAAGCTCCTCGGAGACATCCGGAGCTGTCATATCACCAGCGTTTTTTTTTTCCAACCGAGTCACATGGCTCTCCTCATCTTGGATGAAGTAGTGGCTGATTATGTTCTCCACGTCTCTCTCCAAGGAGCATCGGGAGAGCTGAGGAGTCCATGCCGCTTGGCAGAAAAGATTAATCCAGGGCTTTACTTTTAGGCCCCGTTCTGTTTATCCGCGATGGCGAATTTGCTATTTATGAGAAAGCGACGTGTTTTCGTGATTGGCCGGGGCTGGAGGTGTCAGCACGAGTGTTTGCACATCAGATGAGCTGCTGTGGATGTATTAGAAAAAAAGAATTGATTCAGAATCAAGCAAACAGCTCCAAATGTCAACACAATTACGGATATTGGCATTAGTTTCATTACAGAAGTTGCTCATTCGAGATTGGAATTGTCACGGTTATCGAGACAAATTAAATGCAGAGGCCTGACTGCTTACGCAGGGACTGGAGATTGCTATTTTTTGCTCACTTGTTGCTTTGCAAAAACATTTAAAGGGGCTGTCACATTTTAAGGTAGTGTATTTTTTTAGGTAAAAATATGTTGTGCTTTTCCAAATGAACTCAGAGCTGTACAATACGAAGGTTTTAAATACGCTGCCATTTTCAAAACAATTAATTATTTAGTTAATAAAAGTTATTTTTTACCAGCGTGATGTGACTCAACCGTAGTTTTATTTAAACCTTTATATTTTTTTTAAACACAAAATTACATAAAGACAAATTTCCTACAAGATTTCCGGACCCCCTGACCCCCCAATACAGTAAAACTGCACATTTTAGAGTGGCCTTTTATTGTGACCAGCCTAAGGCACACCTGTGCAATAATCATGCTGTCTAATCAGCATCTTGATATGCCACACCTGTGAGGTGGATGGATTATCTGGCAAAGGAGAAGTGCTCACTAACACAGATTCCAGACAGATTTGTGAACAATATTTGAGAGAAATAGGCCGTGTACATAGAAAAAGTCTTAGATCTTTGAGTTCAGCTCATGAAAAATGGGGGCAAAAACAAAAGTGTTGCGTTTATAATTTTGTTCAGTGTATATAGAATTCATTGTTCGTATATATTATTAAAATATAATAAATATATAAAATAATATAAATAAATATTGAAATAAAATTGCTGCTTTTATATTGAAAAATATAACGTTTGTTTCCAGTTTATGTAATTGTATTATTTAAAATATTTGTATAATTAATGATTAAAACAATAGATATATATTCATTTGTTTTATAATTAATATTTTTTATATTTACAATACTTTTTTGCACTATATTCAAATACATTTTTATTCCATAAGGGTGGACGTAACACAAAATATTGTATTGGTATAGCTTTACATCCCTTAACATATCTCAAATCACCATGATGTGCAATGACTGTGTCTTTATTCCAGCCGACAGTATAGCTTTTGTTTCAGCGTTAACAGGTTATATGCAACAAATTTTGAATTTTTCATGTGTTTTTAGAGTGTTTCTGTCCGAACAAGTCTCTTTATTAGACATTCTTCCACTGCATTGTCTATATGCTTTTGGCCTGATGCAATTCACGTTGTGCTATTAGCGTCTGCAAAATCAGGCTGTAAATGGAGTTTCATTTAAGAGATGTTAGTGTGTATTTGCGTTTGACCATGACAGCAGTAATTCATCAAATAATGAGCTAATAATGGAAAGGAGCATTTCTATAATAACCAAAATATTCAAGTGCAGAGTACTCGAGCAAAAAAGGCTAAACACAACTGAGATCTTTTAAAAGGGATAGTTTACCTAAAAATGAAAATTCACCATGAAACAGGATTTTTATTTCATTTTAGTTCAGTAATGTATATTTTAGATTGTATGTCTATTATTATCTAAATCTAAATGAACTCAAGATCATCCTGGCAGCTCAGAACATGCAAGAGTTCTCTGTGTCAGTAGCTGCTTTTGTCCTGAAACGACTTCAAGTACGACGCTAAGCAATGAGCAATTCCCAGCCCGGTCTTGCTCCGTTCCCTGTCACCTTTAGATTTCATTCGTGATGATTCTCCAGGGCCACAACCGTTTTTCCCCGGGGTCCACCCTGGTCCTGCCTCCTCTCCGACCTTCACGGGCCTCCCTGGTCTCAAAGCCGTCTCTCCAACATTAGCTGGAGAAAAATTAGTCCTCTCTCTTCTGGAGTCAGCTCATTTGTCTTGCGCTGTCAGAACGTACGCGGACGTGCCGACTCGTATACCTACAGTACGCTTGGCTTTATTTAATCTTAATAAGCTCATAGCAGCCAGGCCTGGGTCGTGTAAACTCAGACACAGTTTTTTGACAGGGTGACTCGGTTTGCCCTATCTTTGCACTCACTCTTGATGCTTGCATTACCTAATGTCTATGTCGAATTTGTTGTCTTATTTTTCAGTTGTATCATAGCTCAGGAATGTCATGTCCAGCACATTTCGTTATAATGCTAATTTTTGATTTTACTTCCAGCATTGCATCATGGGTAAAGCTGGAACACATTCTTCTATTCTGAAATCTTTCTTTGTCACTGTCTTTGCTTATGCTAATGTGAACTTTGAGATCCTGTTGTTCCTTGACAAGTACACAGAACGGTCGTTCTTAAGCATGCAAGAAGATCGTCTTAGTAAAGCGAAGATGTTGCGAGTGGGTATTAAAATTCGGTTGCAAATGGAGGGTTTTATTAGAATTTAAATTGGTTAAACATTTAAAAGATATTTTGAGAAATGTCTCAGTGGTTTTGGGTTCATACAATGGAAGTCAATGAAGGTCAGTGTTGTTTGGTTACCAGCGTTCTTCAAAATATCTTCCTTTGTGTTCTCCAGAAGAAAGAAAGTCACACAGGTTTGGAAAGACATGAGGATACATTTTTGGGGGGGTGAACTGTTTCTTTAAGGACCAACACATCAACATCATCATGTCGAAAACATTTTACCAGCCGTCTATCTACCAAAACATTTTGACAGACTTCTCGTCCTGTCTTGGGTAATCTGCTGTCTTCCAAAGTAGAACTTTATGACGCTAAATCAACAATGCATTTCAAAACGCGCAAGGTGTTTTGAGGGTTTTGGCAGGTGCGACTGGAAGCGTCAAGGTGAGATCATCCTGGTTTGGCGTGAATCCCAGAATGATGTGCAATGACTGTGTCTCTTTATTCCAGCCGACAGTATAGCTTTTGTTTCAGCGTTAACAGGTTTTATGCGAAAAAGTTTGAGATTAAAATTTTCAGAGTGGAATGTTTCTGTCCAAACAAGTCTCTTTATTAGACATTCTTCCACTGCATTGTCTATATGCTTTTGGCCTGATGCAATTCACGTTGTGCTATTAGCGTCTGCAAAGTCAAGCTGTAAATGGAGTTTCATTTAAGAGATGTTAGTGAGTATTTGCTTTTGACCATGACAGCAGTAATTCATCAAATAATGAGCTAATAATGGAAAGGAGCATTTCTATAATAACCAAAATATTCATGTGCAGAGTACTCGAGGGATAGTTTACCTAAAAATGAAAATTCTGTCATCATGTACTCTCCCTCGTGTCATTTCAAACCTCTATGACTTTCTTTCATCTGCAGAACACAAAAGAGATATTTTGAAGAATGTCAGTAACAGAACAGGGTTGGTGCCCATTGACTTGCATTGGTTTTGTGTCCAAACAACCGAAGTCAGTGGGGACCAATGTTTCTTGGTTACCAACATCCTTCAAAATATGAAAGAGTCATGCAGGTTTGAAATGACATGAGGGAGAGTAAATGATGCCAATTTTTATCACAAAACCACAGAGACATTTCTCAAAATATCTTCATTAGTTTTCCACCAAATAATAAAAGTTACGCAGGTTCTGAACAGCATGAAGATGTATAAATGATGACAGAATTTTCATTTTGGGTGTCCTATCCCTTTAAGCGTTGGTGTTTTTTCGAAGTGTTCTCATGCAGCCGGGCAGTTGGACTGAACAGGTGTTGCTACGTCTACTGTGAATCATTTATCACGACTGACCAATGACTCGCACACACTGACCAGACGCACACATGCACAACCTAAACCGACACATACGTCTACAATTATTTGGTTTATTATCTCAACCTGAACAAACAAAAAGCTTCCTTTATTCTTTTTACCCACAATGATTTAGTTTTTGGTGTGGGTCAAAAGAAACATGTGGTTTCATTTGTTACATTCATCTACACAGGATGAGCACACCTGTTGATATAATCCATCATAACATCCCGGCTGTGTTTTCTTTTTTAATGAAATCTGGATCTCAGGGGACTCGCGTGCGGGCAGCTTCATCTTTCGTGTTCCTCCACACATGTGTAAAAACATGGGTCCTGCCGCGGGCTGAGCTCTGAATATGTCGTTTGATATCCCAGCATGCACTGTATTTACAAATCCTGAAAACAAAGTGAAAGTGTGAGGTGACTGTTACAAGCCTTCTTCTGAATTATTAGAATATGTTGTGTGATTTCTAGGGATGTAACGATTCGATGCGAGTCATGATTCTGATCTCACGATGCGATTTATTCACGATTTACATTTTTACAAAATGAGTTGAAACAAATTAGAAATGAACAACTTCACTTGCATTATTTCTTAAATGCTTCACGTTTCTTTGTATAATAAAATAATGTTTTATTTCAAATAACAAAACTAAACTGCAATTTTATAACAAATTAATAATAGAAAAAGTCTCTTTAATATAAACAAACTAATACTGTCTGAGCTTTTCTTGGATTTTTTTGCATTTAAGAAATATCAGCATGTCCACGTTTAGATTTGCAGTGAAAATAGCGGCCCCTGCTGTTCAAAAAATGTATTGATTCAGTTCACACCTCAACCGATTTGAATCATCACTCATTATAACCGATTTTCAACCGGCTCACGGTGAATCGTTACATCCCTAGTGATTTCAGATAATAGAAATGTTTAATAAAATTACATGATTTCTGAATGCCAACTCATCAATAGACACTTCACTTTAGTAAAAAGTGAATAAAAAAACGCAATATTCCGGCATCTGGGGTGCCAGAATAATCATAAAATAACATGCTTTGAAAAGTAACATTTTTTTATGTTGTTTAACACTTTATTCGACTTGTAAATTTGCGGTCTATTCTGTAATTTGATGTTTTTTACTTTTTAAAAAATTCAAAAATACAGGAGAAAAAAACAATAAAAATGCCATAAAATATATTTTTTTTCTACAGTGTGATCATGGTCCTTAAGAAATATAACAATAGTTTTGTAGAAATATTTAAGTGTTTTTTTCAATCATCAAACTCTCTGCATCTAAAGTGAATGTTTCATTAGAAAAAGATAAATAAAAAACTATGTAGAAAAAAATGAACAAACTCAACGGAGTATATCACATAAAAGACAAAATGTACTTTCTGTGGGTTTCCAGGACCACAATTATAAATCATTCGCCTAAAACCATTAATCTTGAGTCAAACTGGACGAACTTATTGCTAAACTGTTAAACTCTGAATAATTAATGAAGATCTCAATTGTTTTTATGTTTCATCTGTAAGGGAACTTTGAACAAACTGTGCAAGACAGATATCAAATTTTTGACTTAGTCAAAATACACAGCTATAAAATTAATTTGGATGTCAACTGGTAAAGAATTTAATGAGAAATAATAGGGATCATATTGAGACCGGCTGGTATTTCAGAAAATCAGAGAACAATGAGATCTCCAGAAAAGATATGTGTGAGATTCCTCTCTATTGATCTCGTTTTGTCAAGATCTCAAGGAGAAACCATTCAGATTAAAGTGATAGTTCACAGAAATATAAAAATGTTGTCATTTACATTTCAAACCTGCAAAACACAGAAAAAGATATCTTGAAGGAAGTTGGCAACCAAACAGTGCCGGCACCCATTCACTTCTATTGTATGAACACAAAACCCATGCAAGTAAATGTGTGCCGGTTAACAGCATTCCTCGAAATATCTTCTTTTGTGTTCTGCGGACAAAGAAAGTCATAGAGGTTTGAAATGACATGAGGATGAATAAATAATTCATTTTTGGGTGAACGGTTCCTTTAAAGGCACCTTGCCATCGCTCTTACCTCGAGGATGATGCTCACGTTGGTGCGGCTGGTTATTTTTCTTTATAGTCACAAACATGCGGTCGGCGGGCCTAGCGAGACAGATTGATTGATCAGTGCTCATAATGAGAAGTTGGCGAGATTAGTGGCCGGACAGGCATCTGGCCACTCCAGATGTCTCGCACCCAGCAGCAGCTGATGGATCCTGGCCACATCATCGCTCTCTCGGCCTCTCACGTACACACAGAATGCTCACAGTCACAGATTCAGTCTCCATCCGCAGTACACACATACATTTTGGGACAAACTGCAATTTGATCTGCGAAATGAAAAAAAGACGGTTTCATATTCCACCACAATTTGGGCAAGCCGATCGGGTAACTCAAGCTACGGGGAGTGTGTGAATGAAGGACAGGTCTGTCATTACCTGAACTGTACCGGGACCAGCATTCATTTGGGAACAGCGCATACTGAGCCAATCAATGTTGCAATCAGTTATGAAATTGTGTCCTGGAACAGAATGTGCATGTGAGTTAGAGTGTCTCTGTCAAAACATTACTACAGTAAAACTGAACAAAAACGTTACCACAAGACCATACAAAAAGTAGGTCAATAATAAATGATGTTCATTCAAGTATATTTTAAGTGCACTTTATTTAGTATACAGTATACTGTATATATCAATGTATTAGTAGCAGAAGCGTGTTAATACTACATAAATCGGCCCACTTTAGTTTATGAAAGTATACTTTTAAGTGTACCTTACATTTTTTATTTGTACGGCAAGTACAAGTCAACTTATACTGATAGTTTACAAATTCAATGTTCACACATTTATTATTTATAATATTATATTATATATATAATATAATATTATATCATTTTAGAGTGTGTTATTTATATATTATTTTTGCACTTTAAGTATACTCTTATGTCACTGTCTTGGACATTAGTTGTAGTAAATTACACTTAAAGGAATAGTTCACCTTCAAAATGAAAATTCTGTAATCACTTACTCACCCTGCTATAATATTAAACCTGTGTGATTTTCTTTCTTTTGCAAAACATTAAAGAAGATATTTTGAAAGATGTTGGTAACCGAAAACCGCTGGTCCCCATCAACTTGTACTGTATGGACACAAAACAATGGCGACCAATGTTTTTGGTTACCAACTTTTTAATTTCTTTTGTGGATAAAATCATTTGCTGAAAGGATAAATCTGAATGTAAATATAACCCATAATCATCCAATAGTCTTTGAAATGTACTTTGAAATGCATCATTCATCCACCCACCTCTCTATACATCAGTCACATAATATTTACATTTATGAGACACAGTCAAGTCTCTATATTATTTATGAGACAAAAATATTATATCCAAAACAACTGGGTAACCTTCACATTCTATCAAGACAGGGATTTTAAAACTTTGATGAAAATGTTTAAAGACACACACACTCATAACTGTAACAGTTTGAAAGCATCTAAATATGGTCATTTTTGTTATCAGAGCTATTCAGCGGTCTCCGGGGAAGCTTCTCCATCACGCGCGGAGAATGACAAGATAAACAGTCGCCGCGGCAGGGATTGATCACGCGTTTGTGCGATTAAAGCGAGACGGAGGTAACATGCAGTCGGGAGGCAATTGGAAAATGGTAATGAAATTTAATGATGCGTGAAGATAGCTTTGGCTTTTTTTTGTCACAGGAGAACACAAAAAATAAATGCTTTGCGCCAGAGCGACGCGTGGCTGAAGCACACGTGTGCGTGTCGTGGGTCTCTCGAGGCGTGCTTTTAATGCGTTAAATTCACACCACTTAAGTGAATGGCACTGGTTTTAATGCTGGTGTGGTCCTGTGTTGACAGTAAGAGATTTTTCTCTAGGATAGAAATGTTTAATACCTCTTTTGTGAAGGTCAGAAGGTTGGAGGCAATAATGAGTGATAGAATTGCAGGTACTAAATCAATATAATAAAAACTCCAGGTAAAAAAAGTTGAATCTACTATAATATATATATTTTTTTTTTACAAAAATGTATTAGTAGTATAGTAATTCAGGGCTGAAATCCATTATAGTTTTGTTATTATATAAGTATATTTTTATTAATATAATTGACTTCTTGGCAGTTTTGTCTTTTTATTATTTTTTTATGCTTTACTATTTTTTGTGCTTTTTTGCTATAAAAAGTTGATTTATATAGTTTATTTTACATAAACTATTAATACATTATTTTAACTATCAATTAAATTTATTTTTATTTAAGTTTTAATTTATTTCAGTTTATTCCTGAAGCAACAGTTCTATTTTTTTAGTTCAAATAGTATTTAGGCCAATAAATTATTTAAACAGATTTTATTTAAAACCCTTAAAAACCTATCGCCATTTCTGTTTGCAGCTTACTTAATTTACTTTTGTTTATATAGGTTCAAGTCAAATGATGTCAAACAAAAAAAATATACCAAAACATCTTATTTATTATAAACTTACTCTTTTGAACATGTATGTACTTGCACAATAAGTGATTTTTGGTCATTTTTTATCAAAAAAAGGTATGAAAATAATAAGAAAAAAATCATATATTAACCTAAACCACTTACTAAACCATTTATAATATGTTCATTTGTTCTTTCTTGCTTAAAAGACTATCGATTGTGATTTCATACAGTTTAGCTAAAGTTATTTTTGCTCAACCCATGGATCTCAAAATGATTTTTGATCGCTTGTTCCCCGCCCCCCAACTGCTGCATGCACGGTTGCACCCCGCAAGATTACACAATAATCTTAACCCGCCATCGATTCAACGGCCTTCGGAGAAAATCTGAGTGTTGTGCTGAATATGGATGATATGATAAAATGAGGGAGTTGATGAAGAATTGATTGGTTTTAAATGGTCCGTCTGATATTGTTTTACAGCGGCGCCACAATCCGTGTCGCTTGTTTTCTCTGTTTTCTACGCCCCGGGGAGCTGATGTTCCCCGCGCTGCCCTGATTTCCAAACAAGGTTTATTTCATCAGGACAAGGAACATTTAATATAAGACAACCGTAAAGAAAATCTGATGACTGTGGTGGTTTCTATAAGGTTTACGTTGCAATTTCTGTCCTCTGTGTGACTTTAAATTGTTATTGATGTGAAAATGGAAATAAAACTGACCCTGTTTACTACATTAATACGAATTCATAGTCTTATAATGTGAATAACTTTCCAAGAAAATGTTTGCATTCGTCACCTTTCATCAAAACTCAGAAGCTACTTTAATTTTCGTCTGAAGTAACCAAAGCTCTCTTATTTTCAACATCTTCCGTTACACTTATCGTCTCAAACTTTATCATCGTTCGCGTAAAATATCCATATCTAAGGATGCCCGAGCCACAGCATCAGCGGCCCTGGAAGAAGCTGGTTTCTGTGAGCGACTGGCAGGATTAATTTCTCAGGTCATCACTTATAGCGCGAGACACTCACGAGAAAGCCCGAGGCAAGGGCAAAGCAAACTCATGGGAGACGCGCAGAGAGAGAGAGCGTAAGAGAGACGGAGTGGGCGAGATGTTGGAAAGTGTGTGCGTGTTTGTGTGAAACTATAAGCCGTCCTCCATCATAATAAAGACCAGGGGAAAGCTGAAGAGGTCATGAGTCCAGACCCGCCGTCAGACAGAATTCCTCAACGCTGACGCCGCGGAGAAACCATCCAATTTGTCAAGTTTCGGTTAATTGAGCAGACCTTATTTACCCAAGTAGGACGTGATCATTTGTCGGGCCGGAGAAACGGCATGTGGAACATTTGTAACTTTAGCCCCGCCATCTAACCCTCAAAATTTGGGTTGATGGGAGGGTGTTTCAAAGCAAGTATTTTCCACCAAACAGGGCTCTTATATCATCATTTACTTGTCATTCCAAACCTGTATGACTTTCTTTCTTCTGCAGAACACAAAAGATATTTTAAAGAACGTAACCAAACATCACTGACCCCCATTGCATTGACACAATTTAAGACATTTCTCAAATGCCGGCTCATAGCTACAAGTCTCAACATCGGATGTGTTTAATCTATGCAAATCGAGCCCTCCTTGTTTTTGACCCCAAAATCCCATGACAGACAAGTGTCATCTTCGGGATCTCCGAGGCATCGCCCGTCTCTTCCGTGCTGTCAAACTCTGCGTGTCTGGATCACACCCGGTGCCCCCTTCGCCTGCTATGTATTCATTCCATACGTCCCTGAAGAGCCAAAAGAAAGAGAAATGAGGGGAATATAGTGACAGATTAATTTATTGACCAAGCATCTTCCTCTCGGCTCACACCTCTCCGTCTGTCGCCGCCCCAGGTGTCTCCTGTGCCATCCGCGTGATGGTCTGACGCGAACTGAGTGAGATGCGACGCGCGGACAGAAATTGAGAGCAATGGTCATTCATCACGAGAAGGTAAAAACCAGCACCTCTGTCCCCCCGAGACGCCATCCGGTGAACCAGATCTCCTGTTTGCACTTTTCGCCCTGTATTTCCCATAATGCCGTTAGTTTCTTCTCAACCCTCGCTTCCCACCTGTTGATTATGCCAGGATTCTCCATCTCCATCTCGACCTCTACTGGAATGTGGAATACATCATGGCCCTGTCTTCCCGCTGGTTTGAGTTGATGTAGAACAGTGGTTCTCAACTCTGGCCCGCGAGATCCATTTTCCTGCCGAGTTTAGCCCCAACTCTGATAAAACACCTGAAGAGGCTAATCAGTGACTTCACGGAACAGACACTTTCAACTTAATGTGAGGCTGCGCGGATTGTTTGGCATATCGCATTGAAGTACCGCGAGAGCGATTCAAATGCGTACCGAGCAATCTGCACGTGAATTGCTATCGCGGTACTTTAATGTCATACGCTGATAGATTTGCGCAGCGCCGCATTAAGTTGAACGCATCTATTCCTAAAGACGCTGATTAGCTTGTTCAGGTGTTTTATATCAGAGTTGGGGCTAAACTCGGCAGGAAAATGGGTCTCGCGGGCCAGAGTTGAGAACCACTGATGTAGAAGGTCATGTGGTTAGCGTGTAGACCGCAGTTTGATGGACAGTATCTGTTTAATGCTCGAGAAGCATGATATATTATACCGCCAAGCTATTAATATAATGTTTGGCCACCTGACAGCTCGTGCTTGGGAGTTTACAAATGTTGTCGGTGTAATAGCTGTCTGATGTGAAATCATTTTATTCTCATTATATTAATCATGACGCTCATATTTGCGGTATCAAAGCGTGAGAATCTTATTTCAAGATTCTTCGAAATTCATAGGAAAACAAGCAATCGAAGCGGAGTCCCAGCAGGCAGGGCATTGGAGGGCGTTTGGCGCAAATCTTTACTGTACTAGTGTACTGTACTTACTGTAAATCAGCGAGAGTCTAGAAAGTCAAGTATTTTAAAACAACGGTACCAAATCTCTGATGTTTTGTGTATTTCTAAACTGCATCGTTCAATATTTAACAAAAGCTCCGATAGATACGGACATAAACATGTCTCTCGTAAGAATCCTTCGAGGAAAACGGTTCTTGCGTTTTGAAGTGATGTGAATTATTAAGCGTTACATTAAAAAGTCAACTCATAAGAATTTTCTTTCCTTGGGGTATCAGAGCTAGAAATATCACTCAGAGGACCCCATTCATAAAACATGAGCGCAACGAATCCATGTAAATCGTTCATAAAACAATACTTACATAAACGGTCGGTCAAAGTTAAAATGATTTACTATTTTGTATTGAATTAATTTGTCCTTAACAACAGATCTCCTCAAAGCAAAAGATGATAAAAAGAATAAAGATGTCGGCACATTTTTTATTTTTCGCTGCAGGCCTTCGGTAGTTACTGCGATGTTTCGGATGCATAGGCGAGAGTCAAAAAGTTTGACATCCTCTTCCTCGAAACTTCAATCAAGAGCGAGAAAGAATGAAAGTGGGTGAGCGAGAGGGAAAGATGCTTCACCTGGCCAAGTCATGATGGATGAGCCCAATTGCAACCTCTCATCAATCAGCAAATGCTGCAGCATCGCAAAAAAACTAAAGAAATGGAAGGGGAGGGGGAGAGGGGGGAGTCCAGGGTTTCGGCGGAGAACGGGTTAGACGTGGAATTTTGATGGTGTTCATCCATTTGAAGCTACACAGACTGATTGCTTTCTCCCTGTTGCCAACACACAGACACACACATACATTTTCAACTAAATGATTTATTTATTATGTTTAATAATCAATTTCAATTGGACGTACGGCATTCTGTTTCTTACTACTATTGAATTATATATACTTTTTATATTTAGTAAGCAGCATACATGCATCCCTCTACAGTATGCATCAAGCTCATGTTCTATTTCCATCACAGCCCATCTCACACAGATGCACTCAATGTACATTTCATACCGTTTATCTGCAAGGATATATCACTAGATTTATTACACAGTCTTCTCAGGGCATTTCCTTTGAAAGATCAAAAAAAGATACAGAGTCAATAGCAGACCTGTTTCAAAGCACTAAATGTAAATTGCACCCTTTCGCGAGGCATCTCGCAGGAAGGTCACTTTGCACGGCGCATCCGCTCGATATCAATAAAAAGAGCCTCAATATATTTTCTACATGTGAAACCGTCATCCAGTAAATGGTAAAGGGGAAAATGGACCTTGTCACAAAATGGTGGTCCTTAAAGGTGAAGTTCATATGAAATCAATGCTGGCCGCAGAGATGAAGAGATAGAACGCACAAATCAAAGTTTTTATATGGTTGAATCCGGCTTGGGCTGGTCAAAGAGGGCACCGCTATTGGGCGTACGTGGTGTATCGTGCTATAAATAAAACAAATGTAAAATTAGAAGATGTGCTGTATACATTTTTAATACTTGATGCAAACTGTGGGGTTTATGTTACTAAACTGTTTGTAGAAAACTGCAGGTAAGGCAGACAAATAAATTGAGGTTAGAGTAATGGTTTACCCGACTTCATTCCAAAACGGTATAAAAATATCTAAAACACAAAAACAAATATTCAATACAACATAAATAGACATCGATTAAAAAAAAAGATTGAAATAATCTTGAAAAGCTCCATAAATGTATCATACATTAAATTAATGACAATTACCATGCGTCCGAAATCGCCTACTTCCATACTATATAGGAGACGAAAATGAGTATAAGTCATGAATAGTATGTCCGAAACCTCAGTATGCAAAAAACAGTAGGCGAGAAATACCCGGATGGTCTACTACTTCCGCCGAGATTTGTGAGTGTTCATCAGATGGACACTTCTCTATCCCATGATGCCACGGGAGCTGAGGAACGGTCAAATTTAAAAATGTAATCAAATAAAAATAGCGGAAACTTTTAAGCGGGTGTCCGTTTTTCAAATGTAAGTACAGATTAATGAATTTCTGGTGAATAAATTATGTTTGTACTGACGCCTAGGTACAGGTTGATGTTAATATGTCATAGGTCAAAGAGCATACAGGTCACATGACAATAAAACATGGCGGATGCATACGTCCGAAATCTATTCATACTACCCTCACACATACAGTACTATATAGACCGTACAGGTACAGTAGGTACTTCATTTAAATCAGTACGTACTGTCATAGTATGCGATTTCGGACGCAGCGTTAGTTTTTTTATTTCTGGGTTTCTCTCTCTTAAAAGCTGCAAGCTTTTGGCTCTCTATCGCCATCTCTGTTTGAGACACAAAACAGCAGGTTACTTTACATATGTTTTTGTGTGTTGCCGTCAAATGACATCAAACTGACAATTTATGCAAAATCATACACAATAGCTCTACTTAAAAGAGCATAAAAAGAAATATTCAATATAACATAATTAGACATTGATTTCATAAAGAGTTTCAAAATAATCTTGAAGAGCTCCATAAAGTATCACACGTGAAATTACTGAAATTGTTTTTGGCTCTTAAAGCTGCAATTTGTAACTTTGGCTCTCTATCGCCATCTCTGTTTGAGACATGAAATAGCAGGCTACTTACATTTTTTCTTATAAAATATGTTTGTGTGCTTTCTTTCAATTACATCAAACTGATATTGTATGCAAAATCTAACACAATAGCTCAACTTCTTTAAAAAAAACTTACCATTGTGAATCAGTGTAAGGAGACTTATAAATTAAAAAAACTTCCAAATAAAAAAAGTTACAGATTCCAACTTAAAAGTATAGACGGAACAATCAGAACATTTTGAAAGTAAGAATAAAGTCATAAATGAATGATTTCCGACTACTTTTTGGTAACGGGAGGGTTGTACTCTAAACGCACCATCCACACAGGCTATAGTAACAGGCCCAGACCTCTGAGGTGCGTCCCACAGCTTGTTACGGCAGGTGTCCGTGTGATTGATTGCATTGTTCTGTCCACATTTGTCCGATAATGGCAGTGTACCTGCTTGGGGGGAGAAAAGTTAAAAATAAAAACTTTGATTCGAGACGAGGAAACTAAGGCAGTCACCTTGAGGTCTGCCGTGTTTTTCTTTCTTAGGCGCTCTGGGTAAATAAAGGAACATTATGTCTAATTGGGCAATTTAACCTTGTCAGAAGTTCCCTGTTGACACTTTACTGTCAGTACATATGTTTAACAGCAGTCAGCTGACAAGAGATGTGTGAGAATGAGGATAGGCAGCATATGGTGATACAAAGTGCAAAAAAAGCATGTGAAGATGAGGTAAGATGTTAGGTATAAAAACTTTATACCAGGTTGAATAATACGAGCTTCATGTCAAAGCTTTACTTTATATATATAAAATAATACATCAAATGGTGATAGCTCTTAAAAAAATATTTTTCTAAACAAGACAATGTCAAGTGTTTTGAAACCGTTGTACGTGTCTCAGTCAGAGCTTAAACTTTATAGGTAGTTGGATAGAAGATCAGTCGTGGTGCTTCTTGGCTAAATGAGGTTTATACTGCTCAGACCTTCATCTTCTTCTCGGCTTTCACTGTCCGTTCAATTTAGTGTGTCAGCAATCACTTACACTTATTTATGACGGAGTCTCTATTCAACCTCACATAAAATGACACCAGCCATAAATTGTTAGTGTATTTGTGGCGATGCAAAATGGTTTGTGGTGGGCCGTCATGGAGATCAAATTATTTTATAGACAGCGCAAGAGAATTGACGCCGAAGCCGTCAAAGTATTTTGGTGATGATGTTAAAGGTGTACGTCATCCGAAAATGAACATTCTGTCATTATTTACTCAGCTTCAAGCTGGTCCGAAGTTATAAACATCTATTTGATCTTCTGAACACAAAGAAAGGTAATTGGAAGAATGTTTGTAGCCAAAATGTTCTGGGTCACCATTGACTACCATAGTCAACTGCAACTATGGTAGCCAATGGTGCCCCAAAACTTTTGGTTTCCCACATTCTTGAAAATTTCCCACATTCTTCCATTTTCAGCAAATGGAAAAACATTGTACTTTTAAATGACTGCATACTGTGTTGTCAAAGTTAACAAGCACCTTTTAATACAACAAAAAAATATGGAGATACAAGGTTTTAAAAGAAAAGCAGAGATATAAAATTTCACTATGCGAGCTTAAAAATAAACAATGTAATCGTCCACTGGTGCGGACGCTAATATAGTTCTAGTCCTCTTTATAGTATTCTTGGTGTGAACGGGCCTTTACATTTATTATAAATAATGATCAAAATAAAAAATTCTTTCTGCAAGTTGTCATGATCTTGGTTCTATGTTTTTTGTTACCGTTGTGTGCTTTCTGTTCTCTTCCTGTGTTTAGTTCCTGTTGGCCTTGGTTTCCGTATTAGTTTCCATGGTTACACTGATTATTTCACACCTGTTGTTCATTTGCACTTTTATTTATTCCCATGTGTTCTAATTGTCTTTTGTTGGTCATTGTCTTTTGTTAACTTCTGTGTTCTTGGTTCTGGTCTAGATCAAGTTTTGTTATCTTTGTTTTGTTTTATCAATAAACCTTTTTGCTGCATTTGGATCCTCTTCTCAAAATGCGCAAAGGCTTCAGATGAGTCTCGTCCAATCAGAATTCACTTCATGCATCCATTAACACTCCGAAAATCTTTACGGGCAAGTCGAGCGCCAACCACCCGTGTATTAATAAAAAAAACATATACCTCGAATGCACCCAGCATTGAATTGCATAAATGTAGACGAAGGGATTTTGCTCTTTTTTTCTGGGATTTAACCGAGAGCCAAAGATATGCGATTCAGTAAATTGTGTCACTTGGCAGCTCGATTGCGTTACACTTCGCCGCTCAGATTACCCAAGAAACGGTGTAAAAACGCTGAATTCTTAAGTTATTATCTCGACGGCAAGAAAAGATGGAAAAACAACAAAGTGAATGTTTGACTAAGTAAATGACGTAATGCGATAAATGTTGTCTTATCATACAAACACCTGCATATGTGGCAACAGTGACAGCGGGACGGTGATAAATGGGTGTATTTAAATAGCAAATGAGGGATGAGACCGAAGACATGAAGGTCGCAGACGCACGTCTAAAACTGAACCCCGTTACCCTCTGTTATAATTGCTTCTCTAAACCAATAGTGCTTATGAATATTAAGCAGGATGTAATGAAGACACTCCCTCCACTCCGCCCTAAAAAAGACGCATCGGAATTCAGCACGAATCTCATCTCGATATCTAAATGCCTTTTCGAATTGCATCAAGATGCTTGTGAGTAACAAGATGGTCAAATTCATTTTTTTGTATGAAGATAAATGACACTGGTCATGCGGTGAACACACATCGGTGACACTTACGAAAATGTGTCCAGGATAAAAAAAAACAAGATAAATGTTCAGCATTAAGGAATGAATGTGAAGTGTGCATAAAGCCATAACAACCCTTAACGTGAAACCTGCTTTTAACTCAACCTAAACCTGGGTAAGTCAAGGACAGTTTTGCAGACAGAAGCATTGCCGTTCAATGACCTAACCAGCGTCCCCGATTGTAACCGTTAAAAAGGAAACTGGGCTTTTCAAAGGAATGAGAACATACATTCACAGAACATACAAAGAAAGCGAACTGGCTTTATGCATGTGTGTTATAATCTAGATGACTGCAGAAAACCACCCACTAGAATAGAGAATGCCAGTCATGAGTCGACCAAAAATATTGCTGGATCCAATGAGGTGTTTGGGGAATTCTGAATAAAACAGAAAACACAACACGCGTCTCAAGACTATCAACAAGCTAACCAAAAACTTGTACCCAACAGACCAGCTGAGAAAACAAATACTAAAAATAATATGTTATAGAGTACTGTATGTCTAGGCGTCTATAGGGGGTCAATGTTTAAACAAAGAATCAATGCATTCACCCAGAAATAAAAAATCCATCATTATTTATTTATCCTCACACGGTTCAAATCCTTTACATGACTTAATCTTCGAAACACAAAAGATGATACGTCTCTGTGGTTTTGTGTCCATACAATGGAAGTCAAAGAGGGTCAGTGTTGTTTGGTTACCAGCATTTTCCAAAATATTTTGTGTTCTGCAGAAGAAAGAAAGTCAGGTTTGATATAACATGAGCGTAAATAAAAGATAAAATAAATAAATTTTCATCAGTGTGTTATAATTTAAAAGCAAAAAGAAGCAGGGCTAAACCATATTTCACCCTGTCAAGGTCGCTCTTGTATGACAGCCGAAAGCTCGGTTTCAAACTCGGCACATAAAAGCGCAAGCGCGGAAATCGGCATCGCTTTGCTCTCGGCGCGAGATCAAAACTGTCCTTTGAAAATCTTAATATCAATAGCTGCCTCTGTTTGCATAGCGACCTCTGACCCCCTGGGTGTCAAACTCTAAAATCAACATCAACAGTTTTTTTTACATCAGGCAACACAAAACCACCGCAACCCTGAAACACTCGACTCCGTCGCTTGATTTAGAGGTGAAACCGACTCTGTCATTTCTAAAAAGATATGTAAAAATCAAACACATTTCCTAAAGTAGCAGCATTTTAACAACATCAATTATTCATCCGGCCGCTGTGAATTATTCATCTATTCATAAGGAGGCTCAATTATACTGTGAAAACAGAAGCTGGATTTTTTTTAAAAGCATGACCTACATTAAGAGTCATGTATATTCTTATTATTTCATCCTTGTTGTTTAATGCCATTCACTTTGTTCATAATATATCTCTCATGAACACAGACGTGTTTCGTGATGCAAAAGCAGTTGCCATTGTTAAAAGCGGCATTATGCCGCACAGGCATTTTTTTTAAGGAAATCGCATGAAATTGCATTTGCTTTAATATGCTATTCTGTAGCAGGCGTATGCGACTATTATCATTGATTTAAGATGCTTTGCGTGGATGTGTATGGGAAATATGGGATTCAGAACAAAACCATTCGATGCTGAAAATTAACATGTTTATGATGCATATTTTTGCGGCGTTATAAACATGCGTGCTGCTTTCCATACGTAATGTAAACAAAATGTGAGTGCAGAGTGACTAGAGATTTTTCTGAAATCAGTCAACTTTACAACATTTTCAAAAAGTCTTTCATAAAGGATGGCTTACAAAATCAATCTCTGATTTAGTTTTTCCTAGCTAGAAATGCACGATTAATGTTCATGTTAGCTACTTTATTATGTTTCATTTTTCTCATGGATCGCCTTGAGATACACAGTTGAATGTTCCTTTTGGTACGTTTCAACACAGGTGTAAAGAAACTACAAAACTACGCACGATACACATACACTCAAGTACATCCAATTATGTTTCATTTAAATAATAATTCCAGCGTTATGGATGTGACATTTTCAGTCATAACTTTTACTAAACCCCTGACGATAGCGTCCAGTCATCAGAAAAATATTAGTCTATGCACAAGTTTTCTATTTTAAAAGAGAAAAATGCATGGGTTATGGATGTGACAAAAAAGTACACGTTTTTGAGAGGCAACATACTTTGTAGGATTTCTGTGAATTAAAATGTTTAAACCAGAAGAAATAATACCCAACAAATAGACAAGGGATGGCTCTTAATAGAAAAGAATAGAAAAAAAGTCCTATATTTTAATTATCACCTGCCCATTTATGAGCAATATGGAGTGTTATGGAATTCACTTACAGAAAACTATGCTTTAAAAACACAAAAATGCTTTTAAAACCACCAAATATTGACATCCTTCCAATTAGTATGGTGAAAACCTTTGGTAAAAACTTGATTTTTCATCTTACAGTTGACATTTGCATGGAATTGCCCTTATATTAGAGAGGATTAGAACTCATAACTTCTCAAACTCAAAGCAGAAAAGTATTGCCACTAAGTCACATTTGATATTCGGTTAATCATTTGTGCATTTCATCAAATTTATTGGTAAACGATTGCGACAGTTACAATTAATTTATCAAATAAATCACTTGAAGTGGCCAACATGAATCATTGCTCCCTCGACTCAAAACAGCATCGTAATGTACAATTTGTATTCAGTTTTTTAACATTTCTTATCATAAACTTTTTGTTTCCATCACAGCTTTGATTTAAAAATAAGCGCACGCTCGACTAGAAAGCTCATCTCCAGATCGATACGTCACACAAACTATTCATCAAAACAGCGCTTGATCATCTTGAATTATTTCAGCCTGATTAATATTCCCGAGGTATTTCGTGACCTCAAGACCTAACACAGTTTAAAACAAAGTGGCGTTCTTCTGTCAAACCTGCTCGGGTCTGAAAGCAAGACGCTATTTTCTCGCTCCGTCTTCATTTGGAGCTCATCACTGATAATGCCAAACCTATTATGCAAAGTTTTTCTTTTGAAGAAAAGTGCATTTTTGGAAATTCATTTGGCTCAGCTGATTAAGGAATTAAAGCTCCACAATCTGTTAACTGTGAGCAATGTAGTCATTTCACAGATCTATATGTGTATTAACTAGAGCCAAACTTCTGTTCGCTTCTGAGCTGAAATCACAGGAGATCTAATGAAAACGTTGATCTCATTGACTTCCATCGTATGAACACAAAACCACCGAGACATTTCTCAAAATATCTTCTTTTGTGTTCCATATACAGGTTTTGAACAAACCATGACAGAATGTTTAATTTTAGGTGAACCCTTTAACTAAGACCATTTAAGAGTGATGGGTAAGACAGGTGTGTATCCGTGACACATAAAACAGTTTCGACGATCTTCTATTTGAGACTTAGTAAAGTGGTACCCTCGTGAGTACCACCACTGCCGTCCATCCCAGCAGACACGATTTGATTTGTGCTTTATGAAGTCTGGATCAAACAGAATCTGTGCGTCGGAGTGCGAGCGAGCTGTGCGTTTCAGCGCTGTTGGAGGCAGCCGAGCGCCAGAAATTCACTCTTGTATCGCTTCGTCTTGTTTGTTTCTGTACGCATACAAGTTGGCGTTGGCGCTGTGGAAATGTAACCCGCGCGCATAGACGGAAAGAAACAGAGATGAAGTATGAGACTGGAGGTTTGTTCCCAGAAGGCCGTGGGGCCATGTGTCGCAGCCACAGTGTCGCCAAACCTCTATCTGATATATGAGACCCTACAGCTCTCTCTTACAGATCTATATCTATACACACTGAACACACACACACACCTACAGTACAGTACATCCAGCAGAACAGTAATTAAATACTAGATTTTTTCATTTTGGGGAGAGAAAGTGAGCGGCGCACACTTGCGCAAACCTCACCGCCATGATGCTAAGATGTTCTGGGTGTCTTGGAGATCTCAACAGTGTCTCAAACTGCGCTCAGATTGTCCAAGTCTGCATTAAAAAGTGAGAGAAATTCGATATAATTTTACTCAACAATTTATTCCAAGACGAAACTATCTGAGATTCGCTATACGATTTTCAGGAAGAATTCTAGAAGAAAAATGTCACACAATGTCAATAATTTACTGAAACATAATAGAAACCGAACAGTTCACCCAAAAATGAAAATTCTGTTATTTTTTACTCACCCTTAAGTCGTTCCAAATCTGTATAAATTTCTTTGTTCTGATGAAGACACAGAGAGATATAAAGAAGAATGCTTGTAACAGTTCTTGGCCATCATTGACTACCATAGAAACATTTCTTTGTACATTTCTTTGTTCCGTTGAAGATAAAAGACGATAATTTGTCTTAGTATATATATATAAGACAAGATATAATGGAGGAAGCAAACAGTTCTGGGGCAATTTTGACTACCATTGTCCTTGTTCCTACTATGGAAGTCAATGGTGGCCAAGAACTGTTTGGTCTTTCAAATATCACTGTGTTCATCAGAACAAAGACATTAATACAGATTTAGAACAACTCGAGCGTGAGTAAATGATGACAGAATTAATATTTTTAGATGAACTGACCCTTTAAGTTTGCGGTAAATCTAAAATGACGGCTGCTTTAGCTAGTATTACATGTCTAAAATTAAGTTTTGGCGTCTTTGAATGTGTTGAATTGATCGATTCTGACAGTATCTGGTTGTGCACTGTTGTGTGTCTGTTTTTGTGTGTAAATACATTTATACTGGGTTACAAAAGCTGTGATCTGAATTAAGACACCTGGAAAAACAAAAATATCTGTTCTACTTTGCAGCCATTTCTTCAGAAACCCTGTATTTTTAAGAAACGTTGAAAAGCATGGTTTCTTTACTTTTTTTACTGTTTCTTTACAAAAAAGTCGAATAGTTGAAAGTTCATATTTAGAAGCCTTACAGAACATAACCTTGATGACATCACGTCTGACATTTTTATTTAAAATGATTGATATAATAACTACAAAGTAAATCGGTTTATATTAGAAATAAGTTCAGAATATCACGATTTAATAATTTGTATGTTTGTGTCGTAATTCAACTATAATGATTATAATTGTAATCTTATGTATCACAATGAAATAGCATTATTTAGAAATATTTAGATATGTTTAGCACTATACCAGTGACTTTTTTTCTCACAGTTTTCAACATTTAACACCTTTAAGAAATTTACTTAAAAAAAATCACATTATCCAAGTAAAAATGTTTTTTTTCATAAAACTACTCGCTCAAATTCACCCCAAAAACAGCTTTCAAACCAAGTGAATGACCCGAATTCTGCGGTCAAATGTATTCAGCTCTGCCCCAAAAGTCATCTTGCCCAATTCTGTCTTTTGGTTTCCATCGTGATCAAAATGATGCTATTTTCTAAAACCCTGGACACAACCCCCGTCCGAGCGTTTCTGAGAGTTACCAGCAGGGTCACGCGCAGAGGTCAAGTGAAGCCAGTACATCCCAGGCTTTTTCTTTTCCATTACGTCTGGAAAATCAAGCGGGGCTGAAGCGAAGTTGTCTGAGCGTCTATGAGCTCCAAGCGAGAGAAAAAAGAAAGACAGTGAGAGAGCAAACTTATTACCTTTCGAAGCCCATTTGAGGCTTATGTTTTCACATTCCTGTGTATTTCATCATCTACAGACAACAGTCTAGTGGTTTTCATCCTCCCGCCCACCTCTGGCACTGGGTGTATGAAAATAGTCTATAAAACATGCCAATTCATACCAACATTTTCATCTGATCCATTAATTTTCCATCAATCCAGAACGTTCCAAAATTGAATCCGCTGCCACGGAACGGCCGTCTCCACTCAGCAAAATGCCGGCACTGTGAAATTAGGTGCACCTGGAGTCAATGACATCTTTTCACGTCGTGGAGATGGAATCATGTCGTGGATGCAAGGGCCGTGTGCCCTTCGCCAGGAGGACCAGTAAGTAAGAGAGTGTGGGGACTGCAGCTCCTACCAACAAAAATGATAAAAACAATAAAAAATTATACTGTTAGAATATTAGAACAGTCAAGCAACTACAAATGTATTACTTGTTATTATTTGTAATATATTAATATTCATGAACCAAGCTTATTAGGCTTCGGATTGGTCCCTCTTGCTCAGATCTATGCTGCCAATAGGAACCGCTATATGCTGGCGGTGGGCGGGGCTTTGATCTTTATTAGGAAGTCATTAACCAATGGAGCATCGGCGGGCGGCCGCGGAGGGCAGAGGGACCTGGGGGGGTGACACTGAGCCGCCAGAGCGAATTTGTTGAGTCAGTGGAGCAGGGAAATGATGTCTGATAAACGAAATTGAAACAGCCTCCCTGCTCAATGTTCCTTATTCTCTCCCTCTCTCGCTCGCCCCTAAGCTCAATATTTTCTTTTGACGTTTTGCTCCAAATACTGTATTCCGGAAGCGGGATCCTGAAGAAATATAAAGAGACGGCTACAGCTGCCCGCCGTGATGGAGAAAAACTGACAAGCGTGGAGGTCACGACATAGATTTTGTTATAAAAAGAGGTTTTAGCCTCATGCGAGGCTTTAGCTTGTCACATTGGCTACTGGACTCCCTTCAAGTTTCATTTAAGTTCTTATTATTCACCCTCGGTTAGCACCACTAAGATCTCTGGTCAGGGTTTACCTGGTTAGAATGACCCAGTTTGCTGGGTCAGCCCCTGCTGGTAGATCCCGAAACTACAGAGTCTGGTTCCAAATAGCAAAAAATGCTGGGTTGTTTAAAATCCCAACACAAATCATTTAAGTAGCCCTTACTCGAGTTAGTTGATTGAACACAATTTATTCTCATTGCTCACTTTTTACTGTAATTTATATTTTGAAAATATATATTGAAGAACAGCGGCGCCACCCATTAATTTCTTTTGTATGGACAAAAAAACAGTGCAAGTCAATGGGTACCGCTGTTGTTCGGTTAACAACGTTCTTCAAATTATCTTCTTTTGTGTTCTGCAGAATAAAGAAAAGCCATACAGGTTTGAAATGACAATATGGTGCGTAAATGATGACAGAATTTGTGTCAACTATCCCTTTAAATTGACATATGGTATAATAAATCTGTTTGACCAAACTAGTTTAAGTAGATCTACAAATTCGATTTTTTTTAGGTTAAATTCATTTATTTCCTTCACACAAGTTAAAACAGTTCCCTTTTCATTTTTTTGTATTAAAACTATTTTTATGTGTAATAATAAATTGCTAAATATAAAGGAGAGACATTAAATTGAAAATAAGTATTATGAACATAATAATCGCTTGAAAAATCACTTTTTGAAATACATTTCCTTATTAAACGTTGGCTATAAATGGACTGATTCAGGCAGTGAGCTTGAATCGAGCCACAGATCAAAGCAGTGGTCAGCGATCTATCAGAATTCTCAAGGTACATGGAGGTTTATATTCTCCCATTGACATCCATATCACTTGATATGAAGTATCCGTGACAGCCACGTCTGGAATTATTTATGTTGGTTGCATTATGTTTGTTTGCCGTATAGAAAGACTATTTGTTGATCATACGCAACAAGTACTACAAGATTCAAGTTATTTTTAATAAACATACAGTATATTGTGTTATATAAAAAGACCTCTACAATGTTAAAAAATGTGAAAAAAGCTTTATTTTCTAAAACCTAAAACTTGCACAGGGGATTCTAGGTTTGCAGTTTATCATTATGTGTTTCCTGGGAATCGAAACCCACAACTCTACAGGAACACGTGCGCAACCACGGCACTCGACAACTCTGTTGTGTTTTCTTTAGAACTTCACACACATATTGACATTTTCTTTGGCACCCGCTTACAAATTAACGTGTCCCGGTTCGCGGATCTTCACAGAGCTGCTGAGTTCTTTTTCTCCGCTTTGATGCTAGAAGTGGTGCTAACCAACTGCCGGCGCTGTCAAAGCCCTCGTACCTACTTAGAAGTAAATCTGTCTTTAATTTCACACCATTTCCCTGCCACACTCCCTCCATTAATTCTGTCAGGAATAGCTCGGAGGCCTCGGCCAATCAAACGTCAAGGCGCACGTGCGCCTATCCCTCATGGACTTGACGTGCCGCTAAAAGATGGAGGAGCTGTTTGGTACCTTTTTAGAATGACGTGCATCTGAAAAGCACTTACAGTACATCTAACACGTCCATTTACTGTCCACAAAAGCCTGTCTTTCACTTCGGGAAAGAGCTAAACAAGTCCCAATCGCTGGAAATCTGCTTCTGTTGTGAAAGAAAGCAGTATTCGTCCTTTCGTCACTAAATGTGCTAATGTGATGAAAATAATGTAAATTGGTCCAAATCTTCAGCATATTTAGATCAACTACACGTGCACACAACCGAGAGCTTGTTGAGCGTTGAAATAAGATTCACAAATGCATCGTTGATTAGGACAACTGCCCAAGATAACACAAGGACGTGAGAGAATGCAGTCGAAATAAACAGCCCGCATTCTTGCACACTACAGTTGATTGGAGGGTGCGAAAATAGCTGCCAAGGTGCGGCGTTTTATTGTACAACCGGAATTGATGTCGGGTGTCTCGGTATGTAAAACTTTAATCGAATTGTGGGGGCAGCGCCGGTCCCCAACATTACATGAAATAAATTCTGCTCTATAAAGCTATCAGATGAGTGGTGAAGGTTTACAGTATATATAAGCTCGTGAAAAACTTCTGAACTTCTACTTTCTTCAACAGTTAGGTGTTTGGAGATATAAGAGTGTAAGAGCAATTTGAGGTTGATGGAATGAACAGTGAACAGATTTACATCCATTCTAAATCATAAACATCTTACAGACATCTTCTAGATGTCTATTTGACATCGGACAGGAGACATCTTAGAGGCGTATTACGTATTACAGATGTAAATGCACACATCCAATAGACGTCTCCCAGATGTATGTGTGCATCAGGGTAAGAGCATCTGGAGGTGAATGGTGTGAACCCAGATAGCACATGTACGTCTGCAAGATGTCTGCTAAAGATCTGGAATACATCTGGTGTGTAAAAACATCTGATAAACATCTTAGAAAGAGCAGTTTTAGATCCATTCTAAATCATAAACATCTTACAGACATCTTCTGGAAGTCTATATGACATCTGACAGGAGGCATCACAGAAATGTATTGCAGATTAGCAAACAATAACAAAAAAACACTTGCAGATGCAAATGCAGACATCAAATAGACGTCTCCCAGATGTACTGTATGTGTGATATCAGGGAAGGAGGTCGATTTAAATGCTTCTACTTTAACTTGGACATTTCTTGCCTGTTAGAGACAATTTATCTAAACGGTTGAGTTAAACAAGAAAAACAAATGACGCAATACAAATGACAGACTTTAAAAAAAAAGCTTGGTATTGTTGACTCCACATATTTTTGTGTTCTGCAGAAGAAAGTCATACAGGTTTGGAATAAAATGAGGGTGAGTAAATGATGATTTTTTTGTCTTGGCTGAAAAAAGGAGTATAAAGGGTCTATATTGGGCTCTAATTGGCTGCTTTTTCTTCATTATTTCACCCAAGTCATCCATTTCAAAAACATGTAGCTTCATAATGAAAGTAATTTTACACTACATACTGTATGTACTCATTAAATAAGCTGAAAAACAATACATGTGTGCTCTCAAACACACACACGCTCACTTCTCTGCCACCCACTACGTACAGGTTGGCGTCAACCGCTGCAAGGCTATCTGCTACAGACCGGCACCCCTGCAGTCTCAAATACAGCTCACCGCTCAACATATCGAGCGTTTGACTTCCGTGAAAGTAGCTAACATATCACAAACACATTCTATAAGCCACACACACACACACACATACACACACGCCATCCCAATCTCGCTTTACTGCAAGCTATTACCAGCCTCTCCCCTTCATTACACTCCAGATCTCCACGGACCCCGTGTGATATATTACATGTTTGTTCTCACGTCTTCTACCGTAATGCCCTCTAAATCAGACGTATTTATTGCACGTGGGTTACGATTACTGGTAGAAGTTCAGGAACCGCAGAGCAAAACCACCTGCTCAAACAGAACCCATCAGTTCCAGACCGAGATGGATTCATCAGACGTATTTAGAGCGTCAATGAGAGCGAAGAAGATGCAGAGGCCAGAGAAAGAGAGGAAGATGAAGATGCGAACGAGCCCCAACTCACATTTCACAAAGCCATTACTGGGCAATCTGGCCCAGCAATTTCTTCAATCTCACCCAATCAGACCGTGTACCAGTAAGGAAGAACCTGCCGATGACTCACGCGGCTAATGTAAAGATGAGATTCTGCTTGTGTGTGTGTGTTGGAAGGAAGATGTCTTAGATATCGGAACGTCTCAGACGTTGAGTGTTGTTTTGGCTGGGAATCAAGAGAAACTCATTTATTTTAAATTTATTTCAAGCGTCTTTTGATTTCCAGCCAAAACAACTATTGTTGACGTTAAATGCGCTTTGGCAGTACAAAGGCTTAGCAGCTCGGATGATAAATATTTTCTGTAGTGTGTTGTTGGTCGGTCTCAACGGACCTTTGCTCTGGCTGGACGCCATATTTGATTTGACGCGGGTGAAAAGGTTATGAAGATTGTGCTGTCTTAAAGGCACCATTCACTTAAAAATGGTTTTCTATGCATTTTTGTACAGCATATCTAAACAAAACCCATATTCCCTAATACGCACTACTTTACTTTTTAGCTCAATCATTTTGTCTAACACAGTAGTTCTCAAACTGGGGCCCCAAGACGGATCCAGGGGGGCCACAGATTTTGTGGCATTTTATGAAATATAGAAATTTATCATAGATTTTATGCAATTAAACATCAGAAAAAGAAAAAGAAATGATGTTACAGAATGGTAAAACTAAATATATTTTTGGTCTAATTTAAATTCAAAGTTTAAGATTATAAGTCTTTATTTGGGGGGCTGCAAAGTGATGCACCCTACACAAAGGAGGGCTTACAACGAAAAAATTTAAGAACCACTGGTCTAATAAATTCCTTAAAAGTTTAGTGTTTTGTCTATTTTGTACCATACACCTAATATTTTTATTCTAACCTGAAAGGGTTACATCACTTTTGGCCACCACTGTATAAAAACCGTCATATTTAAAAAAAACGAAAGAAAAAGGTTGTTTTCTATAATATGACCGTCATAATGAATCTTGCAGACTAACATATTGAGAATATTAAAACCACAAAAATATGCTGCACTGTTGGACACTGTTACTGTACATATGTTATGCTAAACATTGTTGTGTTCAAGTTCAAGAAAGCGATGCATTTTCTGGTGATGCTTTTCAACATCCCAGATGGATGAATAAAAGTTGTGTATGTCTTGGCTCAACTTAGTGTTGAAAGTAGTCAACCGACCATGTCCTTATGTGTGAGCGTATGTGTGAGGTGTCAGACAGAACATCTCAGTCTCTATCACTCAGCACTCTCCTGCAGAACATTTTCCAGAGCGTCACGCAGACATACACAGCACTCACACACGTACCTCACACTTCAGCGTGACATCTATAACACCAATCTCTGTCCTTCATCTTCTTTCTCGTTTCTTTGACCCCGTCTCATCCCATATTGTCCTTCAGCCACTGTGTGATAGTCTGTGTTGTGTAATCTCCAAGAATGATAGCAGAGAATACTGTTGTTTTCAAACCTCTCGGGGCTGGAGCGCTTTACCAATCTCTTGCTTCTCGAAAACATTTCTGTCCGACCCTAAAGTCAAAATGAAACAAATGTTTTTTGTAATGGTCTCATTGTACACATTTTATCAATGTATTCAATTCCAGAAAGGGGGGAAACAAATATAATATCTCCACCACTAAAATCTCACAAATCCTTTTTTCTTTTTACCTCCTCCAACAAATTAAAGGTCCAGTGTATTAAATTTAGCGGCATCTAGTGGTGAGGTTGCGAATTGCAACCAACGGCTCACTTCACCCCTCCCCCTTCCTTTCGAAGCACTACGGTGGCTGACACAGAACTAAGATATCGTCACATTTTCGCTTCTTTGCCGAAGGAGATATTTATGAAACGCCCTATGTAGAGCAATTTGTCCGTTTAGGGCTACTTTACAAGCAACATGGTGAATTCCATGTAAGGGAACCCGCGGTGTATGTAGATAGAAATAGCTCATTCTAAGATAATAAAAACGTAACGCTTCATTATGTAAGGTCTTTATACACCTCTGAAGACATAGTTATGTATATTATATTGCACTTCTGTCAATAGATCCTCCATAAAATTACACACTGGACCTTTAAATAAACAAGGAGAACGTGAATGTGAAGTTATGTCAACTAAAACTAATATTAATCATTAATATTCATAAAACTCGTCATCTCACCTTCTCTGATGGGCTCATTAATATTACATTTATTTGTCAGACACTTATGTCCAAATCGACTTGCGGGACATTCAATGGAATCACTTCTGAATTGTTACCAATTGAACTACCAAAACGTTATTATCGAATCTCCTGTTTCACAACATCATAAATCAAATATTGGAAATAAAATAACTTGATGCAGAATGCATGCCAAATTTGGCCACTTCGAGGATGTCTAAAAAACAAGAGAGTTCAATCGAAGTCATCTTCCATCACCATTGGACTCTCGAGCAAGGCACTTAACCCAAGGTGTCCTCCCGCAGGATTGATTCACCGGGCAATTAGAAAACAGCATCTGCTAAATGGTTAGGAAATTAACTTTGGCACTCCTGTTAACAAGACCTGAGTTGAGACCTTAGTTATGCCACAACAGACAACTTAAGTTGTTGTGTTATATTGGTCCGTTTTTGTCTCGTGAACATGAAGCGGTTCAAATACGAAACGGAAGACCGTGCAGGATTAAACTTAAGAACTTCTGGCCTCTTTAGACACCTTCATTCACATCTGTCTGACACCATTGATTTTGAAGGACTGGCAGGAAGACGTGTGAGAGCGAGAAGGGGAGAATGTGAGAGCTCGATGAAGGCGAAACCACGAGAGGTAGACTTTAAAAATCACGCTTCTATTTTGGAAAAAGTGCAATCTTTGTCTGATTATTACAGCAGACACCAAACAAGTATATGTAATGTATACACAGCTGATCTCTTGACGCACTAACCACGGCATCGTGGTAAATAATTGAAAATTTTGCAGATTACGAAATACACCGTCAAGGCACAAAAACTTTCGCTTTGTACCCAAGATATGTAAAGCGTTTGGGATCTGGGTCAAAGCGTTTAACAAATGCAGCCGTATCTCTCGAGCGCCGCATCGCTGTGGGCGTGACTGGCGGTCGGTTTGTCAATCGGTGACTAATTGTTGCGGATGAATCTGATTTCCCAGGAGCGCCCGTTTCTCGTTTTCTTTGGATCTCTGTATGCCAGGTGCCTGAAGTTCGTTAATTTATTGAAAAGATTCTAATTAACTTGTTCTTCAGGGAGAAAAAACGTAGTAGGAAGATGTATAGGTTGCGCAACACAGCTGCAAGGCGTCCCTTCAGAGACGTTCGTCGTAAAACTACATTGAACCGAATGAGTCGTTCTCTTTGTTCGACACACATTCAGGGCGCTAAATGTTCGGGCAATTACATTATTCTGAGGTAATTACCTTAAATTCAACTGCCTAAGGAAACAGTTCAGCAGTTCTTTCCACATAAAGGCGCGTTTTTAGCATGGACCTGGAGGAGAATGTGAACCGATGGTTCTCAGTTGAGCTAAATGAGCTGAAGATCAATTACTAATTAAAAACTAGCTGTAAAAAAAACTTGTACATCTGTGCAGATGGGGTACGGCTTTGATTTGAAGACCGCAGTTGCAAACTCGCCTCACGATAAACAAACGTACATTGAGCTATAATACGATTTTCTAGTGTAGGCTCCGTCTTAGATCAATACTCCACGCTTTGTGTCCTCTTTGAGGTAAACATCACTCACAGAAGATCTCACAGACTACATTAGTGGCAGACCCTGCTCGCGGCTACCGGCTTGAAGGATGATGTCATTACCCAAACTGTCTACTTCCTACCATTTTGTAAACAAACGCCACTATGAACTGGGACGCTGTGTGGAACGTGTTGGGGTTGTATTCTGGTGCGCTCCAGATAGGATTTTTTCGTGTACACCATATGTCAAACACAACAGAGGGAACTAAAATTTTGTAGTATAAAATGTCAACATGGATGTTTGTGGATTGGACCACAAATTATCTATATATTATTTTAGAATTTTTATATTAAAATTAATTTCATACCCCCCCCAAAAAACAATAAAAAATAATCATAAAAGGAACATTAGTAATAATAATAATAATTGTTATTAATAGTTAAATTGTTTATAATAATTCTTGTTATTCATAACATTGTTTATAATTATTATTATTATAATAACAATAACAACAATAATAATAACAATTATTAATAATATTATTATAATTAAATTAAGACAGCTTAACTGATTTTAGCAAGGTTTCATTTAATCATCGTTTGTGCAATTTTATGATATGTTTATGATTTTATTTATCTTCCACAACTCTTTTTAGTTTCGATTCAGACGGGGAAAAGGCCGGGGCTGGTTTTGTTTGATAGTTTGGACTGATATGTATTTTGTCAGCGTGAGGATAGTCAGACACTCATTGTCAGCGGTGGAGCAATCAGAAAAGAAGAAAAGCCTGCTGGGAGCCGCGCGTAAGCAGGCCGAAATAACCCCTCGAAAAAAAAGCTCAATACAGAACAGTTGACAGAGCCGAGCGAAGGGAACCCTGCGGAAAAAAAGAAAGGGAAAAAGATACGACTGGGATAAAGACCCACTTCAGAAACTGGACGTCCACCAATCTGCATTCTTTCAGGAAAAGTACAGAAATTGCCTTTATATTGGAAGTGTTCACAATTAACACAGCAGTTTAGACAGTAAATGGGGATTTCATATGCGGCGAGGGCTTTCACGAGAAGAAAATTACACGCTCGGAGCCCGTACGTTGTAAATGCATTAAAAAAATTACTTTTCCATAAATTACTTGTGCCATCATTACAAATGATTCTGTTCCCAGGCGTAATAATGGAGGCCATTTAAACTGGATTGTTTTTAGCTCGGGTTTCTCTGGAATCTGTCACACAGCATGGAGATTAATACGAGATTCATTTTTTAAAAGAACAAATCATTGTGTAATTGTCTAAACTTGTCTAAAGTAAATGCCACATCTCCAAGCCGGGCGAGAGGAAAATGTTTTTACAATTATGATGAATGTATTTTGCTTACAGAGTCATACATACAGTAGATTATATAAAGGTAATATTGCTGGAAAACGTTTTCAGGCATCATTTAAAGGGACAGTTCAACTACAAAAAGAAAATTCATCAGGTCATCATTTACTCACCCCTCAACTCTCATTAATGCATATTTAAAACTTGACATCAATCTGACATCAATATGTTTGAATATGCTTAAGCACAAATGAGTTGTGGAGTATGAAGAACTTTTATTGGCCTATTTGGAGGGTGACATGCTCAAGTCACCATATACTTCCATTCTACGTATAGAAAATACATTTTTTCTCTTTTGTGTACCAACAAATGAATATGAAATTTTAACTTTTGCATTAACTGCTCTTTTAACACCATATCTGTGTTCATTCCTGCTTATAAATCAACTCCGTTCCGCATCTTAGCCAGAGCAAGAGCAGACGTCTAATCAAATAATCTCAATTAATCAATTAACGGGACAGTTTAATCAATTTGCAGCGCCCGGACGGGACGCCTCAGGTCTTACGAGTTCAGAACGCATCGATCAGACAGTAAATAAAACTAATTATGTACCTTTTTTATCCCTTGTTTGTTTTAGCATTACGTTGGTGCAAAAAAAGCATTACGCACCTAGCAGGAGGCATAACAGAGGCCATCTGTGTCCCTCAGCTAAATGAATGAAGGGGAAAAAATAAAAGATGATTTAAATTCATCCTTTAAACATGCTGAATGTAGCTGGCATGCCGGTGCAGTGGGGTCTGCTTTCAGTAAACGAATAACGTTGGGATAATTGGGGCAGTTATTCTCTGCTTACAAGGCGTAAGCTGATAAACTCTTGTCTGCTCAGCACTTTGAAACACTTCAGGGCCCAAGCCCAGAGATGTGACGTTTCACACTGTTTTCGGTACAGAAAAGCCCAAGATTCTTTCCAGTGGTTTAAGGTACTGCAAAGTGAAAACAGAAGTCCTAAATAAATAAGAGACAAAAAACATTAAAACGTTCAGTTGTGGTATCTACACAAACTATATAAACATTTGATCACTTTATCTACAGAGATTATCCAGGCCTTGCATTTCAGCAGAGCATCAAACGTATGACCTTGGCGTTTACCATGCTTTTGTTCATTTGAGCCATATTTAGAAACTAGAATATTATAGACACTTGGGGGATGGACTAAAACACACAGAACAACTTAGCAACTGTATAGCATCTGACTGAAAACTACCAAAATCCCTTAGAAACTACTCTGACACCACACTAGCAAGGACCACATTGCAACCACACAGTCACTCTAGCAGCAACTTACTAAAAACCAACTAAATCCCCTTTGAAACCACATCGAGACCACACAGACATCCTAGCAACTGACTAAAACCCACTCAAAACCCCTTAGAAACTACACAGACGCCCTAGCAACTGACTTAAAACCACTAAAAACCTCTTAGAAACACATAGCGACCACACAACCACCAAACAACTGACTAAAACCCACTCAAAACTCCCGGAAACCACACTGTGATCACACAGACACCCTAGCAACTGACTAAAACCCATTTAAAACCCTTTTGAAACAACATTGTGGCCACAAAGTCACCCTAGCATCGGATTAAACCCAATCAAAACCCTTAGAAACCACATAGTGACCACACAGACATCCTAGCAACTGACTAAAAACAACTGAAAATCCCTTAGAAACCACAAAGCAACCACACTGACGACCTAGCAACTGACTTAAAACCACTAAACACCTTTTAGAAACCACAAAGCGACCACACAGGCGCTCTAGCAACTGACTTAAACCCACTCAAAACCCCTTAGAAACCACACTGCAATACGCTGGCAAACACTAAGAACACTCTAGCTCGCGGCTGCAAGTTTAGCACACTTACATTTGTTACAGAAAATGTGAAAATCTAGTTATCATACTTTTATCATCAGTACTTTTAGCCTGTATAGAATTCCCCTGATTAAGTGTAAAGCCCTGAAGAAGCTCTCATCAGTTTGAGGATATCTTCCCCGGTGCAGGGAAACTTATGAATACATATGAGATGTGTGTGTGTGTGCGTGTGTGTGCGTGTGTGCGTGTGCGTGTGTTTGTGTGCGTGTGTGTGTGAGAAAGAGAGTATTACATTATAGCATTATCTATTTGGAAAAACTCTGAAGGAGATTTATGCCCTCAAAAAGCACCAGGCCCAAACACACAGTACAGTGTGTTCCTTTGTCTGAATATCTAGCTTTTGACTGGAAAATGGCTTTCAGCTATAGTGCATTATATCTGTCTATTTCCTCCTCACACACATTTACATTCTGTAAGAATTATGTGGATTGAAACATACGACAACAAAACACACCAAAATGAGAAAATGTGGCTGAGTTGTGGTGACGTGAAGAAAACTTGTCGGACCCTCGCTTTCATTGTAAAGTTCTCTAGAGCATGGACTCGGTATAAAATTCAGGTAAAGGAATGAAAAACCCTCCCCATCCCAGTCATTATCCGAGCCACGAGCTCGGATATCTCCATCCGCAGCCGGGAGACATGAAGAAACGTCTCAGAACAAATATTGTCTCTGCCGCAGTGGAGGACGCGCTGGCTGTTGATGTTTGCTTTATGATGCATGAGCTTGTGAAATGCGCCGTGTGATTTCGAGCGAGATCTGTTGTGGAATAATGTAGACAAACACCAGAAATGTAGAGCAAAACAAATATTTCACGAGTGCTGCACGGCACTGTTCTAGCCATAATGGGACCCTCTGTCTTCCTCTCGTCATGTTTGGTGCTTCGTAACTACATTTGTACTGTACATTGTACTGTAACTTCATCTTTTATTTTATTTTAATATGTGCAAGACAAACAGAGCTTTAAAGGGCAACAAAAGTCTTTTTTAAATATCGTAAACATTGCGACCAAGAAAACATTACTTATTTCTTACTTCCACACTTATGTTCATAACTTGTTTATTTATACGTCATAGTAAACAAGACTATGCTTTGCTTTCTCTTTTGCGAGTACCTTAGTGTATTAGACTTAAAACACTTAACTTAATACACCTGTTTGCACCAAGAAGGATAATTAAAAATTGAATTACTATAGCGATAACAACAGTGGCGATAACTACAGTGGCCTTAACTATTGTGGCGATAACTACAGTGGCGATAACAATAGTGGCGATAAATACAGTGGCGATAAGAACAGTGGCGATAACAACAGTGGCGATAACAATAGTGGTGATAACTACAGTGGCGATAAGAACAGTGGTGATAAGAACAGTGACGATAACAACAGTGGCGATAACTATAGTGGCGATAACAACAGTGGCGATAAGAACAGTGGCGATAACAACAGTGGCGATAACTATAGTGGCGATAAGAACAGTGGTGATAAGAACAGTGGCGATAACAACAGTGACGATAACAACAGTGGCGATAACTATAGTGGCGATAACAACAGTGGCGATAACTACAGTGGCGATAAGAACAGTGGCGATAACAACAGTGGCGATAACTATAGTGGCGATAAGAACAGTGGCGATAACTATAGTGGCGATAAGAACAGTGGCGATAACTACAGTGGCGATAACAACAGTGGCGATAACAACAGTGGCGATAACTATAGTGGCGATAAGAACAGTGGCGATAACTATAGTGGCGATAAGAACAGTGGCGATAAGAACCGTGGCGATAACAACAGTGGCGATAACAATAGTGGCGATAACAATAGTGGCGATAACTACAGTGGCGATAACAACAGTGGTGATAACAACAGTGGCGATAACAATAGTGGCGATAACAATAGTGGCGATAACAACAGTGGCGACAACTACAGTGGCGATAATGATAACTATATAAAATAAAAAGAAAAGACAGATTACCGCCCACATTAACAAACAATAATGTTATAAGATACAGCTTTAAATTTTAAATACACAAGCCCTTTAACTTAGACTGTGTTTTGATTTGCTGTCAATGTTTCATCATTGTGGCGTAGTTGTGGACTTTTCTATTTTCTTAAATTTAGAACAATTTCTCAAAATCTAATCGTCAGCATTCTTATTTCTCCTGGAACAACATTTCTGGCAGCCAATCAAATTTTAGTGTTAGGTAATCAAGTACATGAAATACTTTTTATAAACACAAATTTGCAAAATTGGTTAATTTGGAAATTGTTATTGAGTCACAACTACCCACATTTACTGTACATATCAACCCTATTGTATACTGTACTTTCTTTGTAGCATAGAAAGATTAATATACTATAAGTAGTGATAATTATGGCCCCTTTAACCATTAACACAAAGTCAAACTAGTACAAAATCTAGAATATTTCTATCCATTTGCGTATCTCACCTTCAGGAAGTCTTGATGCACCCGTGGCAGCCGTGCGGTTTCATGTTGTTCAAGTGTCTCAGAGTGTCTCAGTTTCAGGGGGCTGCGCTCCTGCGGCTTGATTATCGGCCACCATCATTGGACGGGTGCGTGTGGGTCTCTCGCTGCTTGCTGCGGATCGATGCGGTTGCAACCTAAGCATTATGGGCCGGTTTCCTGCAGGCAGATCAGCTGTAGCTTTAGCTTGATAAGGTCTTTCGATAAAGATTCAGTGGTGGTGAAATTTAATGCTGGACGAAGATTAATGTAAGTGCTTGACGCAGGAACACAACGTTCAAAGCAATGCAGGTACGATTGCAAGAAGTGCAGTGACACCGGCATCACTTAACCAATTAGAAATCAGTTACAGTACAAGGGTGACTGTCTAAGGTGACGAAGTTTAAGACTGTAGGATCAATACAGGTATGGAAGTAAAAAATTATGTTTGATTAATACTATAATTTCGCTTGTGATTGTGGTTTTTTATCTAAAAACATGAACTTTCGTATATCGCAAAGAAATTCTCAAAACACACTACTGTACACACACACACGCACACACACACACACACACACACACACACACACACACACACACGCGCGCGCGCGCACGCACGCACGCACGCACGCACGCACGCACACACACACACACACACACACAATAATTTTACAGAGTTCTTAGATATAGCATGGTTAAAAAGAGCATTTTACCATTTTCATAATGTTTAAAATAAATGTTGTAAATCAACATATTAATTGACACCAGTGTCCATGATCTCAGTATTATAAAGCATATATGTAAGTTTGTCTCAGATATCAAAAATGAGAACATTATTTCAGACACACAGTGTGAAAAACCCCTGGGTCACAAATGTAAAAAGAAACCGTTACAGCACTCCATCATGAGAACATGTTTTGAATGAAAGGAAGAGAACAAAAAAGATTCACATCATACCACAGCTGAAAAATGGTCGTCTGTGCCTCTCTTGCCATTTTCTCTCCCTGTCTGAGAATAATAGAGCAGAGCCTGGCACCTGTAGAGATCTCTGTGGGGTTCTGGGGGTCTTCATTTTCATTAAACACAATAGCCCAGGGACAACATATCCAGCCAGCCTTATCTATAAAGAGAAACATTTTGGCTGGCAAGGTCACTTCCATTTCTCCTCATTTCCTCTAACAGACAAACAAATAAATAATCTAATGAAACTTCTTTCACAGGTGGGGCCTTTATGGACGTGCCGTTTTGTGTCGGGAATAAAAATAGAGCACCGAGACGGTGCGGCTTTTATCTCAGTGCAAACCAAACCATAAATCGGAGGCAAATTTAATCAATAATATTCCGTAATATTATAATTATGTCGGAACTTTTTAAGCACGTAAGAGCTCTCAGCGAATACTTCTGAAGAAATAATTCACACACATGCACACTAAATCAAACTCAGTCGACTTTCTTTGATCTGTTCAAGTCCTCCTGTCAAGTTCACGGGAAGATTTAAACACCGCTACCACAAAATAAAGTGCAAATGGTGCACGTGTGTGTGGTTTGTGTACACGCTACCGCAGAGAATGCGGAATAAATCATAAATCGTCTCAATTAATATCTAGAAGGCCACATCCATATTAGATATTGAACAGTTAACAAACTGCGTCTGTCAACTGTACTATCAAGATTCACAATTATGATTTTGCACAATCATTCAGACACAACATTATGCGTTTAAATGACGTCATTGCGTAGCTAACTTTACCTCAGTGTCCTCCTCTTGGCGTCAGGAACTTGAGGTATGTTTATCGCTTTGAAAAATGTAGAACCATTGAGTGAAGCTTAGAGCCAAGATTTTGTGTTTACATGTTGGAATGTGAACATGTGTGTGTTTTATTATGTTATTTGTACGTTTAGTTTCGCTAACAAGTGGTTCATTGACATTTCCGCCTTTTTTAACAGGTCATAGATAAAGTTGATAGCGTTGTTGTATTATGTCAACAAAATGGTAAGTATGTGTGCAGATATGTTGTAGTTATTGTATTAATGGTTGCATAAATTCAGTTTGAGGCATCACCTTACAATGTGTGTTGTGTATTTGTCATGTTAAATCTTCAGTATTGTAGTAGGTTGTTTTAGTTTACTAAAATTAAAACTTTGAAAACGCTTCTGTTCATTAAAATCAAATAAAATGTTGACCTAAAAATTATAAGAAAAACTTTAACTAAATGAAAAATTGAAATGTTGAAAAATAAACTGAAATAAGTTTAAAGCACTAAAATTTAAAAAATATAATAAAAATTAATTCATCTTTAAAAATAAATAAAAAAATGACAAAAGCATGTACCAACATTGCTAAAACTTTAACTTAAATTAAAAAAATAAACATCTAAAAATAAAAGCTAATTGAAAATATTAAATAAACTAAATAAAACTCAAATCAAAACTATAATAACTCTGGTAGGTTGTTAAAGCAAATTATATATTATTTATTTACATATTTATTTATCAATTCCCTGTTTAGTTTGTTTTATTATATAAATATTTAACCTACTGTATGTGTTTATATGATCTATGATCATTTTGTGGTATGGTTATCTCTCTCTCGCTCTCTTTCACATGTCAAAATGGGCAAAGCAATAGGTCTAGCAATTATAGTGAATAAGTATTGCTACGCATCAAATTTCTTCTTTTTGTAAGTCTTTTTTGTTGCCCGCTCAAGTCACGCTTCTGTGACAGAAATCGTTGCACTGAGACTAATTTTATCTACCGCACCTCAGTCACATCCAACAGTTCCTACCTGTGGATTCTGTGACAATACATCAGGAGTTCTACCGTGGAAGTAGAACAGTTATTTTCGTTTTATTCCAGGTGTCTTTACAACTTCACTAATACCTTCAGGTGTTCATCTCGCTCTCGCGTGCTTGCCAGATTGTCCCAGCTGGAAGCCGAACCAGAGTACAGCTGGATGGAGGGTCTTTGATATCCGTGCTTTGTTTGTGCAGTACGGTGTAGACAAAAACTGGTCCAAAGCGGTTTGGCGTACGGGAAGAATTGCTCTCAGTGAGGTGTGGAAATTATTCGGGTGGGGGGTCATCGAATTAGTCAAAACTCCAAGAAAGGGAGGCGAAGCTGATAATTTTGTGGTTTTGCATTCATAGAGTAACAAGCAGAGATTTCTGGGCGACGTATCTGAGCAAATTATTGAAACGAGTGGATTTAAGTAGGATCATTTTTAAATCTCTAGGAACTTTTGAATAGAAAGGCATCCCGCAATTCTTTGCAGGATGCCAGGGCAGTGGGTTTGACACAGGGAAACACACTGATATAATGTGTACCTTGAATGCACTCTGGTTCTCTTTCACAATCTGATTGGCTATTAGGAGATTTTTCAGACTTTTACCCTTTGTGTTGCTGTTCATCAAAAACAATCTCAACATAGTATATCCAGGAAAAAAAGCATTTGAAGTTAATTTTACGGTTCCATTCTTCAAATTGTGAATTTGTCTAGAACAGTCATTTGAAACCGTCTTCGTAGGCAACGTACCGTCCCCCCCCCCCCCCAAAATACCCATACTGCTGTGCTGCTTAAAAAAATGAATGCACAGTAGCAAAGTGTTTATCCTAAAATTATAGTCATGCCCGGGAAGGAACCGCCACCATCAGCACAAACAATCTAAAGCACCAAACATAGCAATTACCCATAACACCTGCTGTGTGGGCCGCAGCGAGGGGGAAGCAGCAGTGCAGCCGATTCGGTGGACTCTGCATGTGGGAGGGACAGACACAAAGTTGACCCTGTTTAGCTAATGAACGACAATGTCCTCCCTGCAGAACTGTACTAACTGTAGGGTGCCGGGGAGAAAAAAAACAGAGATTAGCCTTTAGTGTCGGACTGTGTAAATGGAACTGTGCTTTTAGGCATTGCGTTTCATTCAGGAAGTCTTATATTTAATGGAGTCTTGCGTGGAAATGTCAGTCTTGTAGCGTTTGCCCATCAAAACATCTATGAGTGGTCATTTTTAAGACTTTTGGTGAGCAATTTTTGTGCCACTTTTGGCATGGCCTTCTTGACGCTTCATGGATCGTGCGACGTTTCTGTAGAAAATAATATGAATAATGGGCCTCGTCTAAAACTGCATGTGTTGTCGAAAGTGTCTGTAGGGTGTTTACGCTTAGTTTCTTTTTTTTGCGAAAAATTGTTAAACTCAGAAACAAGGTTTAAAAGTAGGTATGCACTGATGTATCGGCCACTGATATCAATCGGCAGATATTAGATTAATTTCACACCATCGGCATATCGGTAATAGCATGAAAAGGATGTCTGAATGTCTGAATAATCCAACGTGTTTCTCAACAGCACAGACTTTATTTAAGTTTATTAAAGAAATGTTCATTGTTAATGTTATTAATGTTGTTAATAAAAGAAATGTTGGATAGCAAAAATCACCTTTGAAGACTGTCATGTTGTATTATTGTATTTTTTATCTTAACTTGTGCCTCTCTTAAAATGTTAAATGGATCCAATTCATGTTCATTAAAATTAATTTAATGCAGAAAAAACTAGCTAGTATTGTGAAGTACTATGCAATTGACCAATATCGGAATCGCACGATAGTTGTATGTTAAAATTGGTATCGTATCGGCCAAAAAATCCTATCGGTACATCCCTATTTAAAAGGATATTTAACCCCAAAATAAAAATGGTCATGATTTATTCACCCGCATAACATTCCAAACCTGTAGATATTTGAAAAAATATTTTGTGTCCATACAGTGAAAGTCAGTGGTCAGTGTTGTTCGGTTATCAACATTCTTCAAAATATCTTCTTTTGTGTTCTGCAGACGAAAGAAAGTCATACAGATTTGAAATAACATGAGGCTAAACAAACACTGAAAGAAGAATTTTTATTTTTGGGTTGTACTATACCTTTAAAACAGCCACTTGGAGATGTTTGTGCATGGGAAGACCTCATTAGAGAACATTTTCCTGCGAGACTGCAGCTCGGGCAAGGTTGCAATTTCCATTTGTTATCATGAACACAAAGAGAGAGCGCTTCTAATTCTTGTAGGAACCTGTGGCATTTTCTTGCAATGTTTTCAGAGCCCTGACAGCAACAGAGAGAGCCACGGGCCCCTGTCATATCCCTGGACAGGTCTCATAATGGGCCTATTGACAAACTGCCCGGGCTTCCCCCGGGCGGACGACATGCGAGTGCCGGCGTGTCTGAAGGTCTTTTAGGAAAAGGAGCTTCTGATAAACAGCGCTTTGACCTATTGAAGTCCGACATAGACATAAATGTCACGGTGGCAGTCTGCAGAGAGGAGGGAAAAAAAGAAAACTCTCTTTCAATCTAACAAGAGAGGAAATTAAAAGCAAGTAGAGTGTGAATGTATTAGAGGAAGCCGGAATAAACAACCGCGCCGTCTCCGCCCCGATTTGATGGGCCGCTACATTGCCAGAGGACAGCAGCTATGACACCCGTAGTGTGGTGCTGAATGATAATATTGAGAAGGGCCAGGGGACATTTGAAAGACTCGCTGAAAGATTTGAGGTACATGTTTTGTTGCTTATGTTGTGCCTTCAGGGTTCAAGGATGCGTGTTTACGACAAAGGGTCAAACTTGCGTTAAAGTCTTCTGTAATGTATACAGTTTGTGAAATGCATTTGATGCAAAGATATGTTTCATTAATCATAAACACAAAAGACTCCTAGGAAAGAACTCTTTAATGCTTTTCATAGTTTTACTCATTTGTGACCCTGCCTGTGAAAACCCAGCTAATGTCATTTTTTGTGATTTACTGTTTTCTACAAATCATCTGTAATAAAAATATCACCTTGTTATCTTTAATGTTGACTGAGCAAGGCCATGTCAAGATTAAAATCATGGTGAACTTTATGGTTGAAATAAACCTTTGATGCTCTTGATAATGAGACTTTAGCCTGGATTTCACAGACAGGTTCACATTTGTTTTTCCTGATGTTTCGTCCATCGTGACAATTATTGGCATACGATTTAATGTGTTTCTTCTAAAATGAAATCAATGTAGCAGAACTCGGAAAAAGATTTTGTAGAGAAATCAACATTCAAGATCTTTATTGTTATATTTTGCTTTTTTCCTCGCAAGAAGATGAGGTAATAGGGCAACAAACAACACTAAAGAATGCTGGGTTATTTTCAACCCAGCGTTGGGTCAAAATGGTACAAACCCAACCGCTGGGCTGTATAATGACCCATCCCGGGTTGTTTTAACCCAAAATGCTGGTTTGCTTTAACCCATTAATGGGTCAAATATAAACAATTTAATATAACCCAATGCCTGGGTTCCCTTTTTTACCCAACGCTGGGTACAAAATAGCCCAACATTTTTTTAAATGGGTAAATTATAATAACACATAAAATCATATATTATGAAGGACAAATTATACACAATAAACAGTAGCATGTGTACTGTAAAGTGTGAGATTATTAGAGAGTGTTATTTAGGAGAGAATCGAGACTAAAAATGATTTTTTATTCAACATAAGTTCACTTTTTTAAATTGTTGCTGTCAAGGAAAAGCAAAAGGATAAAGAAATCTTATTTTTCTATCTTTTACAGGGTAAAGGACATTTCAAGAACTGAATGATTTAAAAAAATGGTTTACTTCATTGTTTCTATGTCTATTCATATTTTAATAGCCGATGGACATAATAATGCTGTGATAAAGCATAGCCACCGAAACGGTCCATTTGGCTCCGTCAAATGCAAATATTTCATGCAAAGCAAATGAACTCATGGACTGCTGCACCTTCTTTTCCACAGAAGCTGCAAACACCTCTTGCACTTCATTTAGAAATGGCGCTAACCCTACGAAGACCCACGGCTTCTCGATGTGACAGTGAGCCGTTGGGTAATTTCTCCATTAAGTCGCAAATCTCAGACATTTATAGTTGCTCTTCATAATGGCTTTATAATGGAAATTATCGGCATAATCGTCGGTCGTAAAAGTTAATAAATTTCGGCATATGCTCAGGGTTAGCTAATGCAAGAGGTTAATGGCCTTTCTTCGGAAACGGGCGGAGCGTTCCGTAAATTTACCCCCACCATGCCGTCATGCTGGAATGTCGGTCTGTCGCCCCGTTACGGGATGGAGATAATGAGCACAGATTTCTGGGAAACAAAAGCCAGAGGTTTTCAAGCTGAGGAGATTCTCCATTAAGGGTGAAGTGCTTTGTCAGCCGAACCGCACTGCATCTCACTTAACAAGATTAGGTGAATTTAGATCTACGAGAAGCACGTCCGGCTCTGCTTTCTGGGGAAATAAAATCTGTGAAATATTTGTAATACCTTGAGCAATCAAAGAGCTTCTCTGGAGTCACAGACTGTTAGATGTGTAATTCACTTTCACAAGCTGAATTCAGACATCAGAGACGTAATTAGTCACCTTCCTGAATGCTTTTCTTCTTCTCCGCAGACGTGTTTTCCACTCCTCTTATCTCTCCCTTTCTTTCCATCTGGCTTCCCAGCAAGACGGGACAGAATCCATCGAGAACAGATGTTGCCTCACCTAGCTGGCTATTTTCCCGCGCGGTTGGGCAGGAACGATTCTTCCGCGTGACCCGAGGTGCCCTTTAAAAACACTTAGCTGCAGACGGAGGCGGGGACCCAAAAGGGCCTCGTCTTAACATAGATTTGCACGTCAGGTGAGACATAAACATGTAGGCCGCTTGCATACTACAAGATGAATAAACATGAGCAACTGTACAGTACGTGCCTGTAAAAGTCTATCTGAAATGCCCCGTTGGGTAACTTATTAGCACTCTATTAGCATGTACTGCTGATTTCAAAACCCATCGCATGTCGCAGATTGGGAGGTTCCTCCGTCTTGGTTCTTTGCTGTTTTTAGCACAACCCTGACTTAGACTTGAGCATTTGAGTTTTCTCTGCTCTGTTTACACCAGGAATGATGACTATAAAGATAATTCTTACCATATAAACGTCCACCGCAATGAACAGTATTATGTTTATTCTATGCTTGTGCTCTGCAGTTTTACATTTTAAATGCATAAGCCCTTTAAATTGAAATTTGAAATAAATAAATCTGATCCTAATAATATTGTGTCTGTTTTGCTATCATTATAGTTATTGTTGTCATCCTTGGTGTGAACAGGCCTTTAGCTACATCCCTAATCGAACACATCTTGTCCATGCAGCTAGTAAAGATCTTCAGGTCTGCTCGAAAACGGCAGGCAGTGGTGTTGAAGTATAGTTGCACTGCATTCTGCAATGGCCCTTCAGGACTGCGGTTGACAGCCCTGGGCAAGTTTGGAATGAAATATAGAAATGGAAAATGTGTGCGTGTTATGGTTTAGTTTAAAACAGGATAGCATAGAAATGTTGCAACAACATGGAATACAAAACATAGATTTTGCTATGCAGTGTGGCCCATGAGAAGCCATGGTAAAGCATGTACACATTTGTGACCAGAAGGGTCCAAATATCAGCATTTCGCTCTACGATTATCATGGCCAAAAGATTTCACGATAATAATATTATTGCAGTATTGAAATTAAATAAATAATGCTATTAGTCAATGTAATCTTTCATTTTGTACATTTTGTGTTTTTCACCAATGAGTCATACTCGAAATATGAGTGTAGAGAGAGAGAGTTTGTAACCATTGTTCTTTCTCTTAAGGCAAAATGTTAATCAACACCTACAATGTTGAAGTGTCAGGCTTTGTCCGAAATCGCCCCCTTTACTATCATTCACTATCCCCTACACTAGCCCAACTAAATCAAACACTGATCACAATAATGGTGATTCGTTGAAATTGAAACGTTTTTTCAACATTAATTGCGGGTGCAAAAGTGACATTGATTCAACGCAATTAACATTGACAAATCAACTATTTTTTAACATCGATTCAACGCTTGCTTGCTATCTGGGTTACTAATGGTAACTTGACTTGCCAACTTAAAATGATATGTAAATTGAACTAAACCTGTTTAGTGTCGACCTGTGTAAGAACTAAAATAGTTTAGTGCAACGGGTTTCCACGCACATTTCTAGTAGTCAACAATTTGGGTTAAGAGTGTAATAGACCTCGGCACGGATGTAAAGAACCGGCGCAGTCAGACAGATATCTAGGAGAGCGAATCTGATGGCTGGACCCACACTGCTCGCTCTGACTGGATGTCAGCCAGCTGTCAATACCCATCTGCTGTTGGACCCTACAGATGAGTGAGGGAAGTCTATCGGGTTTCATTGTTGAAGAACTGTTGAAACACTATTTGGTTCCAGCTTCCACTTTGAAGTGGGACAGTTTCAGTGATTTGCGTTGATTCTCTGCGGCGATGGTGTTGTTGTTTAGTTTCAGCTGCTTGAATTCATTTTACAGTACGGGTAAATACACTCAACTCCAGGTCAGAAGGTTTCGTTGTGTTTTAAAACCTTCATTTATGAGGAACTATTGATTGAGACTGTTGTCCAGAATGCATTAGGGCCTGGCTGACAAATGTGTTGAGGTTACGAATGTGGTTTCAGTAATCAGATTAAAAAATGCTTTGGACACTGTTTGCACTTGTATTTTGCTCTGTCCACGTTTATTGGATCACAGGAGATGGATGTGAATAAACAGAGTCGAAGTTTCGGCTGTAACCTGAAAATTGTGCCTCTGCAGAGCAGCCGAGATGCATTTTTAAAGAGTCCTGAATGAGACAAGCTTGTCTCTTATTCGCTTTGCTGTCTTTTATCAGCTTTAGCCGTCTCGGTCATATGTTTTCATTATTTGATGTATTCACATTTTAGATACAAGATCTACTGGAGCCAAATTGGCTGGCGTATTAAAATCAATGCGTGAACCTTCATCAAGTTCAACGATAATGAAAACCTGGACATGTGTATTGAACCTCTTAATTTTTAATGACGGAGGAAAACCAAGAACTCGGGGAGCTCAAAACCGCACACAAAAAAGGAGGCAGGGCCGAAAGAGAGGTAAAAAAAGGGCAACATGAAAAGAAAACATCACCCAGAATATGTAATTAATAAATAATGTCATTATTTATTAATGGTTGTTCTTGCTGTACTCTTTTCGTCGGTGTGTGGCTTCACCTTTTCTGGATACCGAGGCTGCTTTTGTACCCCGTCACTTTCTTCCGTTCCCTCTCGTTTCTTTTTATTCCAGTCTTTAATCTTTTTTTTCCCCAAAGCTTTGCTTGTGGAAATGAACACTGTGTCCTTTTCTCAGAAAGATTCACTCTCTCAGCGTTAGGGAGCAGCTAACTAACAGTAGCAACACTATTATCTTAACCACATTTATCCGTGGTGTGACAGGGTTGGACATTTTTTTTATCAGTAACTTTTTTTTAATGAGGAGCATTGTAGTATGCCCAAATGAAATGTTTTGAAATGTTGCGTTGAGGACAAAGTGATATACACTTTTTCTTACACTGTTGGATTGTTTGATTTATTATAGTGAATTGTTTGGCCAGATTGTTCTCTCTTTCTCATATGTGGCTTTGGAAAGTTTGATTTTCTTTTTGTGAATTGGTCTTTCGAAACGGCTTTGTCTTTCGTGTGAGCATTGGAATGCCTGCATTACCCAAACAAAACAATGAATCCAAAAAAGAGAGAAATTACAAAAAAGAAAAATATGCCCGAAATGACCTATTGTAATTAGTAGTGCTGTCAAACGATTAATCACGATTAATCGCAGACAGAATAAAAGTTTGTGTTTACATAATATACTGTATGTCTGTGTACTGTGCATAATAATTTGGTATTTAGAAATGCATAAACATACACGTATTTGGAAATATTAACATATATTTATTTATATTTACCAATAATTAAATTGTATCTAAATGTTTATCATTTTTTTACTTCATATTTTTCTAAAATACAGTATATACATGTATGTAAATGCGTTTATAAATACAAAATTATTATGCACAGTACACAGACATATATTATGTAAACACAAACTTTTGTTCTGGATGTGATTAATCGCGATTAATCGTTTGACAGCCCTAGTAATTCGCTGTTTTTGTTAACATTGTGTAGTGCAACTAGTGTCATTAGCATACAATTAGTAGCATGACTGTGGTTTAACAAACAACGTGTAGCTTGACCATAGTTTAATTAGGCGACTTTAAATTTGTAGCTTGACCATGGGAATTTTTTACGAGATGGCACAATGTGAACTGTACAAAAACATACAAAAATTGACAATTGATAATTTTATTACGATAGCAAGTCATAATAAAACATACCAATCAGATTGTACGATTTAGCTACCTCGTAAAATAGTTACGATTGGCCTTGAGCTTGTGTTGGTTTGACTGTAGTTAAACTATTTAAATTAGTAACTTCACTGTAGTTTATTTTAAGTAACTGACGGCTGCAATCTATAACTTTTCGGTTTTAAATAAACACATTTATTTAATTAAATTTTTGATCATGTACATAAAAATCTTTGAATTAGCGATAATCTTAACTGTAGGTCAACAACCTTGAAACCGTATCTTGCAAAGTGACAAGCTACTCATATTTAAAGTTGCTTCCCAACAATCATGTCACCCTCTTGCAACTGGATGACACCCATCCAATCTGTCCTAACCCAGCCTATTAAAGTGAGGTTAACCAAATGAAATGCAGACGCTGCAGAGTGCGAGAACCTTGACCGCGGACGGAGGACTTGAGATGTGAGGAGCCGGCAGGGAAGGGAGAGCGAGCTGGAGTAAATTAAAAGCCTCTAATCTGTAAGTCTAACAGCATGATCACAGCACAGCACGCTGGGACTTTAAAAACGATGAGACAGGAAATGGATCTCCAGTCAGAGAAGATCAGGATGCATTCCCAGTGAAGCTTGAGGACGATTAAGAATTCAGGAAGCATGCCTGTTAAAATGCAGATTCCCATTAGGATTGCGTGTCAAGGGAAATTGTCTTAAATGTCAAAGTAATGGCGCTATGTTATTATGCCTGTATGTTGTATGTTTTTTTTTTGTCAGATTGAAGGATATGGATAAAAATAGCTAGATTGTAATATGATGACTGTGTACCACAATAAATGAATGCTTCTTTAGCAAATTGATGTCTGTCATTTGAAATTCTGAAAGGGATAGTTCACAAAAAAATAAAAGTTCTGTCATCAATTTTAACACTCGTGTCTTTTAAAACTGGTATATGGCACTTTCTTGTGTTGTAAAACACAAAAGAAGATATTTTGAGAAATGTGGTTTTATGTACTGTATATGAAAGGGGAGTCAATGGGTGTGTGTTTTTCTTTTGTTACAAGCATTTTTCAAAATATGTTTTGTGTTCTGCGGAAGAAAGTCACATAGGTTGGAATAACTTGATGGTGAGTAAAAGGGTGAACTATCCCTTTAAGAGCCTACTTCATCCTCAGACAGTCACATTTTCTGAGTATTAAGCAAAAAATATAGTTCTAATAAACACTTGCAAATGAACCAATTACTCCAGTAATATGGTGTTTCATTGTGGTACACTTGCCATATGGCAACATGCATATTTTGAAATTTACAGTAAACAATATTAAGCAAAGTATGTCTGTGAACAATGACTATTTAAGACTATTTAATAAACACACAGATGAAATGAGCAAAACAATGCAATGGGTTATAACTTTTTCCTGAATAATGATAAAACATGTTTCAATAATGTCTGTTTTTTTAAGTACCTGTCAATACTGAGTTGAATACTTCACTGTCTGTGGGGTCTGTCACAGAGGATCTTTGCTCTTTAAACAGAGGATGGTGTCCTGGTCTAAATGACCTCTGGGATTAATGGTCTAATCCCTGTAGCCTGCATTCTATAATCCGGTCTCAAACACATGCCATTGTGCCCTCTGACCGGCCAAGAGATGATCTTTTTATTTGTAAAATGCATTAAGATTAACGCATTATTAATACATGTGTACACGTGTGTGTAGTTTCATCATTTTTTCGTCTGAAAATTAAGTCTAGTATTGTAGACACATTATGATCCCATGACTAATCAGTTGGAAGGTTTTTCCTGCTTTGTTTATTGTGATGGATTACTGAGCACTCTTCTTGTTATTTTGGATGAAATGGGGAATAATTACCTCAGTTTTCCAACTCTAATTCTTTGATGTCAGAGAGAATGCATCACATTAGCATTTCCATTCTGGAGCAAACAGGCAGTAGTGATATTAATCTAGAAAGGTTTGTTTTTTTAGATACAAACAACGGTTTCAAAAGTATTTAGACACTGCGGGTTGCTCTTAAAATGTATGAATTTCATTCGATTAAATAAAATATCAAGCTAAGTGTATAATTTGCAAACAAATGATGGCAGGCCTTTTTTCGCAGCTAATTCGACTTCCAACCCATTTGTGCAGCGATTTTAATCCACTGAGTTCAAGAATTCATTCCCGAAAATGCATTCATACCCATTAATTACTTAAAAGTTTGCTTGTGCTGTCTTTGTTTAGAGTAAATGGCACTTGGTTTGTATTATAGTCTATTGTGTACTGCAAGGATATTTCTATATTTTTAAGTGTGGCTCAATTGTCTGATACTTTTGGGGGTCTCTGTTTCATTAAGATTTAAAGAAAAGCAAATACAAAGTCAAAAGAGACCCTAATATATTTTTCAAATATTTAATGTGTTTAAACTGCCTTTATTATGGCAGGCGGAACGCAAGAACGCGTCCTGTGGGTCCGCGTCCTGTGCGTCAAAAAGCGCTGTCCACATCTGTGGTGCTGAAATCTGCTCTACGGACGTGCGGACGTGCCCACCTCTCTCTCTCTCTCTCTCTCTCTCTCTCTCAAAACTGATCTACTCTCTACAGATCCTATCATTCGGCGCGCAACCTCTTCGCGCCGCCACTGCCGGCTCACGCGTAGTAACGCACCAAACGCAAGCGTCTCTTTCTGAACGTCACATTCAGACCGTCTCGTCACTTCAGTTGGACTTTACACTTCGGAATACGAGTCAAATGAAAAATGTATCAAGACTAATTAGGAAGAAAACTTAGTATGTGTGCAGAATCTCTTGGAAAGAGCCTGATGTATGTCTTTGAGAGAAACTATGGGGGGAGTGTCTCAGTCGTTTCATCATTGGAAACACTAGTTTGAGGTTAGACAGCAGCTGGACCCGAACTGGCATTCGGACCTATTTCACGCTGGCTGGGAATATTGTACAGCTTGGATAAGCGTTATTGTGCTTTTGGCGAGCTGATGATGACGATGATGATGGACGTCCTGAGCCTTCAAGCGTTCGCGCTCCTGTGCGCGTTACCAACCACGCTGGCAGCAAATAACTGTGAGTGTAATTACATAATGATTTTTGTTAAAATATATGTCAAAATTAAATACATTACATTTAAAAAGATTTTTTTATGTATATTTGCATAGAATTTACGTTAGTTGTTTACGTTATTTAATGATTGAATTTACGTTTATATATCAGGTTAATTAAAAATGCTTTTTAATGTAATGATTTCTTTAAAATTCAATCTATGACATTTATTATAATATGAAAAAATACGTTGTCAGAATCTTCCTTTCTGAAAGTTACAATACCTCTACTTTGTCGCTAAATCGAGCATCTGTAGCTCAGCGATTTGTGTATTTATTAAAGCTTTTGTTATTCTTTGCGGAGATATCGTCTTAAACACGAAGGTTTTATAATTTACATAATAGAAAAAAGGTTCACAGCTTGCTAAAGGTCTCATTTAAGTTTTTAATGTGTTTCAGTAGCCTATATTTATAGCTTTTGTACACGAGTTGAGCTTATAATGCATCACTGTTTTTAATGTATTGGTTTCAGTAAACCCGTTTAATGCTATTGGAGAGTGACATGTCTAGACTAAAAGTCATTGTTTTGGTTTATACCTTATAGATTCCATACAATGACAATAAACAAATTCTTGACATACTTGAAAACATTTCATGAAACTACGTGCATAATAAATGGCTCTTTCAATAAATAGACTGATTTATTATTCAAAACAGTGTTTGTATGCGCTGCTTTATCAAGTTAAGTTTGAAAACACGTCCGCTAGGAGGCGCTGTTTCCCCGTATCAGCATTGCAATTGACATTTAGAGTCGTAACCCACGTTCAAGGGCCCTAGTCTTGTCATCAGGAGCACTTTTTAGGAGGACTTTCATTTTTAGAAGACTTTAATTAGGGCCATAAATGTCAATTAAGCAGAATTATTCCCACGTGTGCATTGACAGGTTATATATTCTTTTGGTGTTGGTATTATTTGTGCTTTTTTCTTTCTTGTTCATGTCTTCAGAATCATTTTAAAAGCTTTAGTTTCAGAAGGCATGCAAACAAACAGACCAGAGATAAATAGAAAATGCAGAACTGTATTTGTGTATGTATTTAAGCCATTGTTGTGTTATCCGTTAAATGCAGATTTGCATTATTCCCATAGACAGATTTGTAGTCTCGGACTGTGATGCACAGTAGCACTCAGGGTTGTCAAACACAAACATGCAAGATTCTAATGGAGTGTTCATTTGCATATGTCTCAACACAACCTTCAAACAGAGCATGGCAGCTTAGAATCATCTGTCTTGAGTCAGTGTTAGAAAATGTGTACGACGGATAACGTCATATAATGTCAACTGCAAATTGGTCCAAAACGTTTTTTTCGAAGTTTGTTGAGTTTTAAATAGTACATCAATATTTTATCCTGTCTAGAAGGTATTTGGCCAGTGTGGTCAGTGCAACATGTCTGTAGTTTATGTGATGAACTACACCTGTGCATACTTTGATAGGTCACCTGTGTGAACCTGAGAGGAACATCCATCATACTGTTCATCCACAAAAAAACTTGACACGTCATTGTATGACTTTCATGCCTCTTGGATACAATAGAAGATATTTTTAGAATGTCTTTGTGGTTTTGGGTCCATACAATGGGAGTCGATGGGGGCCAGTGTTGTTTGGTTATCAACATTCTTCAGAATATCTTCTTTTGTGTTCTGCTGAAGAAAGAAAGTCATATAGGTTTAGAAATGACACAAGGGCGAATAAATGATGAACAAATGGTCATTTATAGGTGTACTATCCCTTTAACTAGCCCTCTTAAGATCAACCTTGATTGGCTCATTCTGTAGTAACTCACAGGAAATGGCGTTAAATTAGTATCGCTTTTCTCGCTAAATAAATATTAGCGTTAGATAATAATTATAGATTACAGATATAACAGAAGGCCGCGAGACATCGCAGGCGTGAAACCATCTGTGGTTAAGCGCTTGCGGTTTGCCAATATTAATACCCGCACTAACCGCGCCGTTCTCATAACCCATTAGGTTGCACAAATTATAATTAACAAACTCTTCATACAACAGATTGCAAATAGATAGATGTTCCTATTCCGAATTGCATTACGAGGCAGACAAGACCTAGAAAAAGGCACCGAAAATAACTCGCCTCTGTATATTTTATTGTGTTGTGAATGTGATTTGAAGACGTATATGCTCGGGAAATAGATGGATCACATGTAATGAGAGCCAGAGTCTCTTTGAGAGAGAGTCTGTTGTCGGTGGCCTAGTTTTTTTTTCCACTTTGATCGAACGTGCCTGACAGCGTTCGCCCGCGCAAGTCAATTACTCCTTTTAATTACCTGATCTGTAAGGTCCAGACTCTGAAAACTCAGCTGGGACTCTTCTGCTCTTAAATCAGTAGAATAAAGAGGTCGCAGAGCACTGGTCCTCAATCTCGGATGGTTTTGCTTCAGGAGCCCAGATGTTGCTTTGGAATTCAAGAGGTGACCCACGGTACCCAAATTTTAAAGGGATAGTTTTCCCAAAAATAAAAATCATTCATTCATCCCCATGTTTTTAAAACCTGTATATGATTTTTTATCTGTGGAACACAAAATAAGATATTTTGAGAAATGTCCCAGTGGTTTTGTGTCCATACAATGGAAGTCAATGGGGCCAATGTTGTTTGTGGAACACAAAAGAAGATAGTTTGAGGAATGTCACGGTGGTTTTGTGTCCATACAATGGAAGTCAATGGGGGTCAATGTTGTTTGTGGAGCACAAACGCAAAGATCTGTGGAACACAAAAGAAGATATTTCGAGAAATGTCCCTGTGGTTTTGTGTCCATACAACGGAAGTCAATGGGGGTCAGTGTTGTTTGGTTACCGACATTTTTTTGAAATATCTTCTTTTGTGTTCTTAAGAAGAAGGAAAGTCATACAGGTTTAAAAAGACATGAGGGTGGATAAGTGATATAATACAGTAACTTTTATTTTAGGGTTGACTATCCCTTTAGTGAAAAGCGAAAAATAAAATTACACAGTTTTGCGCAAAAAAAATACTAATTACGGCCAGAGCAGTGTAAGGGTCAGATTCTCATTGACCTTGTGTAGTTTTCATGGTATTCAAGGGTGAAGTCACGCCATTGGCTCTTCTATAAACACATTTCTTGATCATTTTTATCATAAGTATTGATTTATCTTCTGTCCGTCACACTATCGAGCAATCTTGCGACCTGGTGCCGTCGTGGTGTATCATGGTAAAATGCTAAAAATGATTCCATGACCTCTCCGGTTCATGAAGAGCGTGGGCATCATTCCTAGCTTTCCAACTCGAGTCCTCTCTCTTTCTCTTTATCTGTCTCTCTATCTCTCCCTCTGTCCAGGAGAGAAAATAGCTGCGCTTGCAGCGTACAGTAGATCATTGTCTAACTCAATAATTGCCTCTATCTTGTCAGCACATGTGTCAGCTGTAATTTCGGCCCCAAACAAGAGGCGGATCCATAACCGCTGTTTGCGGCTGACCTTAAAAGTTAAAGACAAACAAGTTCCCCTCTCCAAAGTCCAGACCCGTTCCTAAATGGCCTTTGCTCGCGCATGTTTTTCTCGCTGAGGTGAGGTGTTTATCACGACAACGCCACTGGGTATTTTAAGACGGTGTATAAATGCCAGAAAATCTATTTTGAAAGATGCGTGGGACGGCGGGGGGAGAAAAAAACTGAAAGAAAATGAAATTAAAAAAGGCCGTCTCCGTAAGATCCAGAGAATGTCTTGGTTTGACAATCCTGTTGGAAATTGTTAAGCAGTATTTAAAGGATATAATCAATGTGGAGTTGATCTTCAGAGGCCTCAAGGGTAGAGAGCTACTATTGAAAATATATAAAAAATAAGAAACGTTCATATTCTGATGGACGGTGCGGTTGTTCGGTGCATCTGATGTATCACACAGGTGAGATTTTTAAAGGGGATAGTTCACTCAAAAATGAAAACTCTCTCATCATTTACTCATCCTTTTGTTATTTCAAACCTGTATGACTTTCTTTCTTCTGCAAAATACAAAAGAAGACCAAACAACGGTGGTACTCATTGACTTACGTTGGTTTTGAGTCCACACAATATGGTCAATGGCTACCGCTGTTGTTTGGCTTTGAACATTCTACAAAATATCTTCTTTTGTGTTCCGCCGAACAAAGAAAGTCATACAGGTTTGAAATAGCAAGAGGACGGGTAAATGATGACAGAATTTTTATCTTTGGGTGAACTGTCCCTTTGAGGTTTTATGGTCTTAACTTTGCATGTCAAATTCTTTGTGCTAAGAAACATTTGGCCGTTAAACATTTGGGCATTTTTTTATCATCGCTCATTATGAAAAACAAAACTATGCGTTCAAGCCACCAGGTTTGAAGAATAACAATTGCTGGATTTGAAAAAGTTTGTCAGTTTAGTGGCATCTGTGCTTTCATCAACAGCTGAAAAGTTTAGTTTGAGACACGTAAACTCGATAAGTAGAACTGTACATTCTCTTTTGTTATCTAAATTATGCCTGCAAAGTCACCCCTAGAGAACTACAACGTGTGATGGATGATTGACAGATCTAATCCATCAATCTGAAGACTCTGCTATTCACAAACCTGATCCCAAGAAATCAGATAGTCTGATGTTTTCTCCCGACACTAGTTTGAGAAACATGGTTCTTTTAGTGTACCTTCCTCTAATGAGATGTTGCCTGCATTAGTGGGTGTTTAGTTTGAAGAACATATGTTTCGCAATTTCGCAAGCATCACCCCAAGCACAACAAAAGCCCTAACAAGCTGCTAATGGCGCTTCACAAATATTCCACCAACTTCTGCCGTCGTCCCACACTTGTTGCGAAACTATGTTCCTGGTTGTTTCTTACTGTGATCGTTGTTTGCGGTGCACAGTAGAGGTTCTGTAAATATTTCTCTGGGGCTTTGATGCTTGCCATGTGTTGCAGGTTATGGGTGTTTTATATGTATGTAGTCGAACAATCTGAGGTCTTTGCGAGGAGTGGTGTGTTGTTGTTCCAAGACCGATCAACCAAAGTTAAAAGCATCGTATAATTGTGTTTTTGCTATTAAAGACAACTTTCAAAAACATTTTCACAGAAAAATGGAAATTCTATCATTTATTCACCCTCATATCTTGTAAAGTCAATGTATGACATTTTTCTTCTGCAGAAATCAAAAGAAGATATTTTGAAGAATGTCGACAAGCAAACAACATAGCACCCCATTAACTTCAATTGCATAGACACAAAATCACGGAGACATTTCTCAAAATCTTTCTTTTGTGTTCCACAGACTACAAATAGCACCCCAAAGATCCACTCCGTCTAATGTCTTTCGAATCTCGTGTTTTTTATCTTTCTTCAGCGAAACCCAACTGGTGTTGTTGAGCAGATTCTCCTTCAAGCAATCCACATTGTCAAAATCCAAAAAGGACTAACGTAAAAGCGCAAAGTATGACTTGAGCTGTTTGACAATATATTCAAGCCGCATAGCTTTGTGTAAACAGACTGAAATTTAAGTTCCTGAGCACTGAAAGTCTTTTGTGCTCCTGCGGTGAATGAGAGAACGTTTAGCCAGTCGATACATGGGGAAGCTCTGGTCATGACCTGCATTTAAACGTCCCTGAGGTGACTCACGATCAATCAAGATCTGACTGCGTTTCTCAGCTAAACTCTCCAAAACAGTGCGTGTTTCGACTGAAAGACAAGCTCTGGAGGAATTCTGAGGGAATATGTTTCTACGCTTGATGTCCCAGATGGCATAACTTAAAGGAACTGTTTACATATTTTTGATATGCAGAATAGAGAAGTAGACTTTTGGGGGAATAGTGACCTGCTCTTAAAGGGAGACTTCACCCAAAAATGAAATTTCTCTCATTATTTACTCACCTTCGAGTTTCGAGATGTCTTTGTTCTGATGAACACAGAGAAAGATATTTGGAAGAATGCTTTTAACCAAACAGATCTTGCCCACCATTGGCTCCCATCTGTTGAATACAAAAGAAGATATTTTGAAGAATGTAGGACAGCAAACAGTTCTGGGGCACTTTTGACTACCATCGTCATTTTCCTACTATGGGAGTCAATGGGGGCAAAATCTGTCTGGTTATAAGCATTCTTCCAAATATCTTTCTCTGTGTTCATCAGAACAAAGACATCTCGAAACTCGAAGGTGTTTATACAGATTTGGAACAACTCGAAGGTGAGTAAATGATGACAGAATTTTCATTTTTGGGTGAAGTATCCCTTTAAGCCATTCAAAGCATTATGTGATGTAGAACATCACAAAGCATGTGGGCTTCTCTTTTTTTTTTATCATAGAATATTTATTGTTGCAAATTGCATTTTACATTTTATATCACAACATACACAGTCCTACCCAGCCCCAACAGAGCAATCCGCAAATAAAAAAATAAAATAAAATAAACGAATATATAAAATATATGTATATGCATGTATACCTCTACTCAATCCACGTCTAATGTTTTCAAGTCTTTAAAAAATGTGATAAATTGTTGCCATTTTTCAAAAAACAATTCCCCCCTACCTCTGACATTGTATTTAAACATGTGGGCTTCTTTAATGGTAATATTCCGCTGCTGTCGTCATTTTTATTTTTTGTCATAAATCATTATTATTAGTCTCCTTTTGTTTCTTACTGGGAACCAATTAAAAGTATTAAAAAGTGCTTGTCAACTTTGTCAAGGCAGTATTTACTCATTTAAAAAGTACAGATGTTTTTCTATTTCCTGCAAAATTTTGGAATTGAAGAATTTTGGACATCTGAGGTTTCGGAAGAACGTCGACGATTTGTAGTTTTCGGAGCTTAAAAGAGCTGTCATTTTATGATAACATTCAGTTTATATTTTTAAACGGAATACTGTGATTATTTCTCAGGAAATTTACTTTTGTGTTCCACAGATGCAAAATAGCTGAATACCTGTCTGAATGAATGTGAAGAAATTACAAAATTTCCAGTTTTAGAGAAACAAAAAAAAAGTATGTCAAAATTTGTGTTCAAAATTCGCAATTGTAAGCTCATAGTAATGATTTATAATTCACGTCAAGCTGACGTCATTTGACTTAAACCCCTCGCAAAGATTGAGTAACCTGTGATTTTGTTTCAAGCAGAGATAGCGAGGGACAAAACTTAGAGTCTGTAGGTTTAAACAAACAAAAAACTGTACAAATCTAAACAAACCCGTGTTTAGTCCATTCGAGGATCCTGTCTTCCTTGTGTTGTATCGTGCTGAGGTGAGCTCGGTGTTTCACAGCGGAAGTGAGGAGCGTCTGTGTCGCTGTCAGCTTTAAATAATAGCCTCGCTTTCATTTTCCTCTATTACATCAGCCGTCGCTGCCATGGGCAACCGCTACTAAAATCAGGTCAACGCTAAATGCCAGGCATGAAGAGGGGGCAAAAACGTGGCCCGAGTCATTTTAATTACCCACAATGCCGTGAGAGAGGGCACCAGGTTTCGAGGAGCATTGTAAATGGGGCATTTATGAACGTAAAGTGCTTTTCTAAAAGTAAATGTACAATGGGTATAATTTAATATGATTTAAACTTTTTTATACTTGGACTGTTTAAATATGTTGAGGTTCTTGAGATTTGAGGGGCCAAATTGATTTAAAGTTTATTTCAACATTTATGCATTTGCCAAACACTTTTATTTAAAGTGCATTCAGGGTTTACATTTTTTCAGTATGCACAGTATACAAACTTATTTGCTTGTAGCTTTAGGTTCTAACCTCATATACTGTAATACAAATAAAAGCTTTATTCCACAGCGGAAATGCTGTTTACCGTCTACAAACAGATCTAGGACAGTCCGGCTACGTGAGAAATCTCCAACAGGATTTAAATGAGTGTTTCACACGTTCCACAGGATGTTGCTGTCCAGGTATTCAGTTTTTACCTTTAGCTGCCGTCTTGCTTTCTCTCAGTGCATCCGTCGGAATGAGGCACCAGGCCCATTTCAATGTGGGAAAAGCTTTTTGAGAATCACATTAGAAATCATATGTTCTGTCACAGCTCGAATGCACAGAGACGTCCGGGGAATTCCATTAAAGGTGGAGAGTCTTAAAAGCGCAGCTGGGCTTGGAAAAAATGGATTGTCGTGCTGGGTTTGCATCGGGCCGCTTTTAGGTCCAATAAAGCGTAAGAATATCGCACGGGGGGCTGGGGGGGCTGGGCTCTGAACTGCAGCCTGCAATTTCGTGGGTTCTCGTGTGCGCTAATAGCCTCGTACGTGCTTTCCAAGAACCGCATTTGCTTAAAAGCTTTGGGTCTTAAACACTCTAAGGGGCAACGAACAGTCGAGGGTTTGAGTTGGCATGTGTTTTTGGGTGCTTTTGAGGCTGTTTTTTTTGTTTCTAAACAACGCATCCTTCCTTCCATACTAACACGTCGTCTGGTTGTCTAGCAAGCAAAACAGCGAATTAGACGAGCAATCCTCAAGCTAATACCTCCACCGCAGAGTTGTTTTTCACCCACAAACATTCATTTCACAGCATGCATATGTCAGTAGAAAACGCAGTGCTGACTAGGAGAATTTCCAAGGTAAACATAAAATTTTTATCTCTTCCACCCCACCGGCCCGTCATGGCATTCGTGCAGAGAATCTGTCGGATCCCAGTAGAAACAATTGCGGGTAGCGTGTTTGTCAAATATAAGAAAAACAACGTATTTTACAGTTCAACAAGCAGCCGTGTGTGTGTGTGTGCAAACATCTCAGGGCTTTCGTGTTTGTCATAAATTGCTCTTTGTAGGTGTTATGTGTATTAACTGAGAGCCGCTCTTGACTGTTTAATTAATTACAAGCATGCGCGAGTACGCTCGGTTGTCACTAATTAATAAGCTAAACAGAGATGAATATTACCATGATTAAGAAATCATGTTAGTAGTAATCAGCTCATTGTATTTGATTACAATAAATTATTTTTAGCAAAATGATAGGCTTAAAAATATGTAAATTATATGTATACGTATATACATATATACATAAAATCTGCAGCCAAAACAAGATTTACATTTGCAATCTGTAACTTGCCTCTCTATCGCCATCTCTGTTTGAAATATAGAATTGCAGGTGACCTTTACATACTTCTCTTTAGATAAGTTAACTTAAAATGACATCAAACTGACATTTTCTGCCTAATAGGACAGCAAAAATACACAGATTTTTAAACACAGATTTTTGTTTATTTTGAATGATAAAAAGCGAGTGTGATTATCCAAATGATAATTAGCTGAATTTTACACTTTTAAAATGTATCTTTCGTATTCCTGTATTCCGCCCAACACTGTTGCTATCTCCCAGAATGAAGCTCCCACTTTATGATCACACTATGTCAATTTCTATCTCTGACTTTTACCCTCGGAGCATCAGGTGTTAAGCAGTCCCCAAGTCTATCTCGCTTCTCCTCAGCAGGAAAATCTAATCTAGACGTTTCCGCTAGTGGACATTGAGCACCGGCGGATTCCTCTTCGCTCCACACGCCCATCATCGCACAGGCAGAAATCCCCTGTCAGTCATCTCCAACATTCATATTTATGAGTTTCAGAAACATCACTCGCTCAATTTGCCGCTTTACTCGCTTACAGGGGAGAAGATAGCCGGATAGCGACAGACACCCTGTTGAAAAATGCATCACGGGGCGGATTATAAAAGTATTTGTCTGGAGGAAACCTGCTTCAGAGGTTGCCCGGTCTTCTCATTAGGGATTTTTCTCAAACTAAATATACCGCAGAGCCCGAGGAGGACGTTTCATTTACGGCTTATTTGCTTGGAGACGTCCGACGTCCCTCGAAACCGTCGTAAAGGGAGCAAGGGGCCGGATCTCGCCCCTGGCCTCTCTCCTTGCTGTGACCTTACTTGACGCTCAGCGTTTCATGTGTTTCTAATCCTTATGTCTCTCTCTATCTCTCTTTTAAATCGCTGTCTCTCAGGAAAACATTTGCAATGCCGTGAGTGATGGTATTTGATGTCAGGCTCATTCGGAAAGCTTTTGAAAGGTTAATTAGCTGAGAAATCAGTTCGGCTTCCTCAAACACTCAAGTGAGACTCAGAGATCTCTCCTTCTCTCTCTCTCTCTCTCTCTCTCTCTCTCTCTCTCTCTCTCTCTCTCTTGCTCGTTCGCTTTCCTCACATGTTAACTGGATGATTGAAGGCTCGTAGTCTATTTGTGAATGAAGTTTACCACCTTCACATTGACTGCTTCTCTACTGGTCCATTAACCAGTGTCTTCAGCCAAGATTGACGTCAAGAATTAAGTCACCACTAACAAACCATTTTTTTCATAATATGCCATCTTTTGTGCATTTACATGTAAAAAGATATGACAATGTAGGTAATTTTGCAAATTAAGGAAATGTATTGAATTGTGACATTGTAAACATAGTTAATAAGGCTTGTTTTTGCTATTAATGCTATATTTTATTGTGTCACTTTTTTAAGTTTCCCAAAACTTTTCGTGCAGGTCAACTCTCGGAAATATGTCGTCCGTTAACATTCTTTCTCCGCCCATGTTGCCTAGATGACATCATAGCGAAACTTGATGACAATAATACGAATATTTAATAGCTGTGTTCATTATGTATATAACATGAATCTTAAATAGTCAAGAGTGCTTATTCAAATCTTTTTTTTAAATCTCTATAGACGGTTTCATCGGACGCACGCACCTGGCCCGAAGTTAACTTCCGGTCTGCGTTTGTTGATCGTTCCAGCTAACTATTTTATTTATGTTAATGTTCATTTATATTAATATTGTATTGTATTATAATTGTACTAAGTAAACAATTTGTTGAATTTTATTATATATATTTTTTAATAAACAATTTGTCGAATGGGTCGTGTAACTTTGTCATTTAACCAAGTAACTGTTCTTCTACTGGTAACCCAAAATAATACTGGCTAGACATACATGTTATTTGCTGGCTAATGTAATTTACTTTACTTGTTATTTCTTTTGCTTGTTATCATAAATAATAGACTCTATTCTTTGCGGATGTGTACTGGTAGTTAAGTTTCGGCCACAAAAGCGTGCATGCGCAGTAACGTCTGTTTATGTTGTTGCATCGAAACCGTCTATATATACGTGGAAAATTGCGCACACATATTTCAAGGACCATTTTCTACAACGTTTGTACAGACCCCAGAAAGGTATTTAAGGAAATAAACAAGGTTAAATCAACCATTTTGATGTCTTGTTGTTTACATCGTCAGTGGTCGCCATACCAATCGCAAGATCTGATTGGGTAATTTGCATTTTCTGTTCTAGATCACTGCAATGGGCCGCTCGTGTCGTCCCTACCCCCCACATCGTTCCAGAGCTCGACGTCCTCCTCTGACAGCCAGTCGCCATATTTAGCCAAGCTCAACAGAAAAGACGGTGAGCAACCGCAATGTGAAAAGCAGAGACATTTGCTTATTAGCTTAAGGAGGTATTGCTACCTGATTTGACAGAAAATGAATTACTTTCGATCATGTAACCCTCTTGCAAACAATTTCTTATAAAACAAATCGTTTAGACTTAGTTAGAGTCTGAGCTCAAATGAGATTGGATGTTTGTAAAATTGATGTAATGCGAACACTTACGATCCCACATCAGTTGAAAGCTATTTTATTATTTTATAGGTTAGTTGGTAACATCTAATTAATTATATTATTTAACAGAACAATTGTTTATATTAATAGTTAATGAAACAATTTATCCAACATAGATCTAGATCCAGCTAGCATGCTGCATCTGGCTGGAGTGTGTATTCATATTTGTTATGTAAAAAATCCTATTTTGTATGCCAGCATGGATAAATTTCAAGCTAAACATGTGACCAAGTATTACGAAATGTTCCTCAGCCTTAAGGGTTAATTTGATTATAATTCAGTTGACTTACAGGTCAAGAGCTCGATTTACTCTATTGCCTGACAGAACGCAGACTCCCATCGTGACTCAGCATGCACATGCCAGCGGAGCATCACCGTGTGTTTACTCCAGCGCTGGAATTCCCATCTATTTGTGCTGTGATTTAAACAGATACGGTGCCAATATAAGTTAGATTTCCTAATTAGTGTGCGCAGCCAAGCTTAAAAGAAGCACACTTGGCAGGCTCCTCGGAAGACGTTTCTGGCTGGCTGCTGAAAGCTGCCTTATACCTTTTTTGCTTTTAATTAAAAGTTTATCTTTGGTTAATAAGGGAACGTTTTTTGATGCTCGATTCAAGTAAATATCTGTGTTGAGTGTGTAACCCAGTGTTCATTTTAAATAAAGCCATCAGGTTGATGGAAGGAATGCTGATGATTTTACAACGTTTGCCAGATTTGCGGCATCAAAGCTTTGATATGCATTGACTTGGTGGCAAGGACACTACACATCCACAATCAGAATTATTTATTTGAATTATGACTCCATCACACTTCTACACTTGGATAAACAAATTATGATTAACCACAGAGTATTGTGTGCTCGTGTGTGTGTGTAAGGAGGAGGTGGCTGGGCTCCAGAGCGCACAGACAGACAGCGATGGCTACAGGTGGATCTGCGGGAAAGGGTCGAGGTCACAGCTGTGGCAACCCAAGGTCGTTTCGGAAGCCCTGATTGGGTGACGAGCTACATGCTGCTTTACAGTGACACAGGAAGAGCTTGGAAGCAGTTCAGACAAGAGGACAATGTAGGGGTCAGTACTCTTAATCCAACCTCTTATTATATTTACAATGCATTAGCACTGGAAATAAGTACAGTAAAAGCTTTCTGGATAATGTTGATCCAGCTAATTCTTTAGCTTCTATGTCTTTTACCAAACTGGAATAATTTGAAGGATAAAATGAATTTATTCCCACTGTGCTTTCGGACACTTGGTAACCGCCTCTCGTCCAGAACCGGCCATCCACAAAATGTTCACGTTTTAATTAGCGACTCAGATTTAATTTAATCGCTTAAACGCAGATTAAATACACTCCTGGTCTTGAGTGATGTGACTTTTATATCCATAGCAAAACTTATTTCATGGTCTCCCGACCTCAGTGGTCACCATGAGCTCGGCCTAAAATCCTCGTCGAATTACTTTTCCTTTTTTCATGATAGTTTTACTTTGACAACTTTGTAATCGATTGCTTCGCTAGAGATGTCGGCTGCATCGCCGAACACTCACAGGCAAACAAACTGCCTCGTCCACCTTCCCTAAATCAATACTAGTCATTTCAAAGCTCCATCATTCCCCTGCGTTCTTATTTAGCTCCGGCTCGGCGAGATCTCGCCTGCCGTTACCTAGTCTCGTTACGAGAGGTCAGGTTCATGCTTAAGAAATCACGAGTCCTAAACAAACAGAATGCTATTGCAGAAAGTGGATGCGGGGGTGGGGGGAGGTGTGTTTTCTCCTTCGAACTCATCTCGTACAACTTTTTTTATTTGTGATTTTTTTGTATGCTGATGGTTCAACGTTGGCCTCTTTTATCTTCCACCCGATGGGGAAAAAAAGGTGCTGATTAGTTTGAGAAAGGAGTTTAATCGAGGTCTTTGAAGGTGTGAAGCATTTTAATGAGTGGAAGATTAAAAGACGTGGAGCGGTTTTAAAGAGCGCCAGGCGCCCCAGGTCCTGCCCGCTACTCTAGTAGGCGGCACAGCTGCGGGGATCACCCCCAGCTATTCTAAACCTGGATGTTTGGATTAGCTGCGACGCTTTGAGGGCAGCTTTAAGAAACCAATGCAGCCGGTGGCTCCCTGCTAACCTTTTTGTGTTAGTTTTAAAAATCGAAGGTAAATGCAACTTGGCAACAGTTCAACTCTATGTATAGATAGTTGAAGAACTTTGCCTGAATTGTTTGAGAGAGTTTATGTGAGGTTAACTCAGAATGGTTTATATATATTTACATTACGTGTTAGCTGCGGTAAATTGATGTCCTTACAATGCATATTGGCTCATGAAGAACGCACACGGTCCCAAACCCTTCACTGGCGGCTCTCCTGAGCCGGGACATCAAAGGTAGCAAACAGGGAAAAATTTAAGATCATTTCACGCTTTTAAGTCCTGCAAAATATCAGGCTCTGGAAAAATGTCTGGTATACTATAACAAATTATTTGTCATTTATATGTCACAGCTTATTTTTAATGGGTGTCAGTGGGGATGCTTTTTGCCCGGATAATGTTGTGCATAATGGACGTATCAGCAGGCTCACTGTCCATGCTAACCAAACAAACCTTCACCCCCTGGAAGTACAGCTAAAACTGTACAAAGCTAATAGTCCCAATTGTATCATGAATGAGAGGCTACTTGCAAATTATCTTAACATATGGCCTTGTTCATGCATAAAGTACACAAGCAAGATCTTTAGAAAATTCTAGCGGCACAGGTTAGCAATATGTACGCATGCATGTAACTATCACTGTTTCTTTTTTGACTCGTTAATTTTACCACTGCAGACGTTCCCAGGAAACACTAATTCAGATGGGATTGTTCACCACAAGCTCTCAAACTCCATCAGAACACGGTTCCTGCGGTTCTTGCCATTAGACTGGAGTCCCGGGGGATGGATAGGCCTCAGAGTGGAGGTCTACGGTTGTGCTTACAGTGAGTACCATTTTTGTGGAATAAATGTTTGTCCTGGAATTGTACTGACATGAGGACATTTTTAAACTATAGTTGACCTAAAAATGAAACATCTTTCATCATGTACTCACTCTCATGTCGTTCCAAACCTGTATGACATTCTTTCTTCTGCAGAACACAAAAGGAAATATTTTGAAGAACGTTGGTAACCAAACAACATTTACCCATTGACCTCCATTGTGTGGACACAAAACCACTGAGACATTTCTCAAAATATCTTTTGTGTTTCACAGAAGAAAGAGTCATATACAGGTGAACTATCCCTATAAGGATTAATCTCCCAGCACTCTTAAATTATTTTTCATGCGTAGTGAAGTTCAAATTTGGTAATGTCTCAACTGCAAATTTGTACAGCGAATACGATGTAGCCAAAAAAAAGATGTAAAATCAAAAGATACTGTAAATGTCACATACTGACCTCTTGGCACAACACTCATAAAAATGTTTTCCCAGGGCCATCTATAAAATGTTCCACGCCACATGAATTTAAACAGCGACCCTCAATGTGACCGACCCATCATTCTCTTGCAGCCTGACATCGCAACATGCTTAACAACATGCTTTATGATACAGCTAAAAACAGCAGATGAGAAGTACAGCTAGTTCTTCAAAAGTGCATCTGTTTTTGTAGATGGAGGTAATTCATTGTTAGAGTAAAGTTTTTTTACTGGAGTCGGTTTAGGCTTTGCCTTCCCTGTGTATCAAAGTACAGAGTAAGAATCAATCGGTTACCTCAAGGGTATACGCGCCTTGTGCCTAAAATATTTATAACAACAGCACTGCTTGTGCCCGTTTTCTCTCTTTTTTAACACCCTCCTTGTATCGTTCTCATCATCTCTCCTCAGGTCGACCGCATTTGCAGTCCGCTCGCTAGCTGTGCCCATTGTCAATTCAAAGCTCGACTCGGCGACCTATCACCACCGTGTTTATTCTGTAGATGCTAATTTGGTGAGATAGGACGGAATGTGACACCGCTTGGGGCGACTCGGTTTACCGCGTTGATCAAACATGATAAGTGGGTGCTGACCACACAGTATTTCAGTAATAGGGTTTGATAACCCCAGACGCTAGCGCTTTCTCAAAGTCAGACCACTGACAGGTTAGCATTAGCAGGGGGCACGCACGCGTTTTGAAGTAGTGGCGGGTGAATCGAGCACTGAATTAGCGCTCGGTAATTACATTTATAATTAGTCTGGTGCTCGTGCACTCTGTATTTATAATGGCTTCACGCAGGGTCGCACGAATTTAGCACAAAGCGCATATGAACATATCTGGTGACCTGAACTTCAGTTAAAGAATGGAACGTGAAGGGAAAATACTTGGCGTCGCTGTTGGGATAAAGAGCATTCAAACATGTCTGAGGTGAGAAAGAAACACACACATTGAGGGCAGTGGATTCTCTTCCCCTCTCTCTCTCGCGTGCTGTAACTCGAACGTCCTCGGTGGTGCATTGGCCTTATTCATGCACTGCTGAATGCTCCTGAAGTCAATTAGTTTTAAATCTGTCAAGTGCCTTTGCTGCTAACTGCAATTTAAGGCCGCGGCTTCGTGGAATAAACAGTTTGCGCGCGTCTGTCCGAAATAAGGAGTGTGTTGCAGGAGCATACAAGTGTGTAGATCATTGTGTGCGTGCTTCGCTGCGCGGTGGCCATTAATTCACATTGGTGCACTGCTGCGTTGATACCACCAAGAGACCCATAGATAAAGTGAGATCTGCTTCTGGGTTTGTGGCCAGCTTTCTTTGTTTGTGTATGTGTGTCTGGAACAATAAGGTCTGCACGAATTTGCCTGCGTTTCTGCATGTTGAAATGTGTAAAATGGAGCAGGCGGCAGTCTTGGAAGCTGAAATGATGAAGAAAAAACAGTGAACTTGGTGAACTGTGCACCAAGGAAAGGGCATTAGGAAAGCATGTAAGGTTACTTTCGACTTCAAGACTTCTACAGTAAGTTGGATAAGAGGAATGCATAAACATCTGAGAATAAATCCCAACTCTGAAGGGCTTTATGTGGATTCGGGTAGGCCTTGCAACAAGGTAGACCGAAAGGTGATAAGTTTATTTTACCATCTGCAATCCAGAATAAATAATAATATCATGAATAATTTATTGCACAGCGTAATTCTGCTGTGCGTTGCATTTTACAAACAGTCTGGCTGAGTTTACATACAGTGAAGAGTTTAAATGTGACTGTACTTATTCTTCCCCTCAGGACGGATTATACAATATGCATTTTGGTTTTTTCCCCAAACCTGACCGCATTTTCAACTTTCTTTTTTCAAGCCTTCCATATTTATTAAGGTTATAATAATGCCACTTCTGCAAAGATTTGCTTGTTGTGTGTCACAGAAAGCATTTGGATACGGAGACCGTTGTTCCATCCAGACGCTCCGAAATGCCAGACAAACACGATCTCTTCTGATCTTTTCCACTTTATCTCACTATGCCCCGTTGTATTTGCCGGCATTCTCGGACCCTCTGCATTGGTTCTATATTCAGCAGACTGCTCTGAGCTCTTCGCTCAGCTTTGCCTGTCATGGCTAGTTAGTCCCTGTCTCTCGCGCTCAGCGTGGCTACGCGTCTGGTCCGTCTGGCGAGGGGAGATGGATAAAAAGAGATACATTTACTGTCTGACCTCTGCGCCCGGGTCAAAATCCACATTTCTTCTTACTTGAGATGGTATTTGTTATGAAGGCTTACTTGGAGACTGGCATGTTTTTTGAGTGAACCTTTTAGGGGTATTCGTGAAATGTACTGCCTAGGACTTGAACAGGACTGCAGATAGTAGAGGGAAAGTTTAAACGATTTCAACTTACTTCCAATGTATTGATAAAACCACCAAGACGTTTCTCAAAATATCTTATTTTTTTGGTTCCACAGTAGAAAGAGTCTGGGTATGTTTTATTTGACGAGTGAGCTACTCAGACCACCCCTGGCACTTACCAAACACCTTTCTGAGTGAATATTCAGTGGGATCTTTTGGGATTTGATTGGGTGTTGAAAATCCAATTACGTTAGGCTGTAATATCCCGATGTTTGCTAAGGTGTCATGCGACTTAAGTGATTTGACTTTTACCTGGTGGATAATAAAATGGATTAAAAAAAATCTCTCACACATAAATAAATCTCATAGACATTAAAGCAGGGGTTGAGCCATACATACTGTATGCCAAAATAGCATAGTGACTAAGTGGACACCCTGGCAAAAGCCTAGTAACCTCCAAAACCCTCTAATAGTCACATAGCAACAGATAACTGCCTAAAACACAATAGTTGCAATACCTCTCACAATTTACTTTAGGAAAATATAAAAGTAGTTAATATATGCCACTTTAGGTACGTCAGCAGAACAAAAAAGTAATTTTAATGACAGAGGACGTTTTTATAGCCTATATTGACAAAATATTATGTTTTCATCAGGGGCATCGCTAGACCCCTTTTACTGGGGCACGTGCCCCAGTATAAATCTGCTGTGCCCCAGTATAAATTTCAAGTTTAAGTTTTAACAATTTCGTTTAGCCTATTTACCAGTGTAATTATTTACATTGATAATTGCGGCAAAAAACGTACTAATTCACGATTGTAAAAGCAACGCAGTCGCGCATTTTAACTCGGTCCGAAAACACAAACTCGTGGCCTACTTTCGTGCAGAAATCCATGTTAGACTTAATCAACTTAATCAACTTTATTAAACTTGACTTGATAAACAAACTACTGTACATCCCCAGCCAGTCAGGTCTCAGACATGAGAGGAAAATGTCTCAGGATAACCTTTGTCAAGTCTGTAAAATTGCATGGTTGCTTAAAAACATTTGTGTTATGTACTTTCAGAAATTAAGTTAATATTTTCTTTACTAGCTTTAGTTTAGGACATTACATAAAAGTTGGCAGTACCTATGGCTGAGATTACTATGTGTTGTTATAGGCAGTACAGTTTAATGCAGTACAGTTGAACCAGATTTGTTTGGACTTGGCTGTTAAACCAGAAAAATTTGTTTTTTTTTTAAGACAATATAATCTTCTTTATATTAGTTGGAGCCATAAAACGACCGGTTTCTTGAAATATTGTAATTGTACATTTTTGAAAAGATGTAATTTTTCATTGTTATCATTGTGTAATGAATGCAGATGTGCAAGAAAAATGTCTCTCTGCTTTCATTATTTCCATACTGTGCATGCAAACATGTTAATAAAGTTTGTTAAGTATGTTTAAATATTTTTAAATACATAAATGTTTACCTTCCCTAGTATTGTTTAACTGTAGGAATAGTGGTTTAAGCAATGTAATGGGGGCCTGTGCCCCAGTAGAGCTTTAGGTCTAGCAACGCTCCTGGTTTTGGACTTAAATGCAGAATAAGATCACAGAAGGTTTTGTAGGAAAGCAAATAAGGTCAATTTTGATCTTGCGTTGCCTTCGAAATTCAAGTAGGATGTTCCGATGCTTTAAGAGCTGCATTCATTATCATTAGATAACTATTAAGTGTACAATTTCTTTACCCTCATTTATTTCACTTAATGATTCAGATTGAAAATGTTTTTCCCACACTCAGAGTCGGATGTTGCAGACTTCAACGGCAGGAGCTCTCTGCTGTACCGCTTCAATCAGAAGTCCACCAGCACAGTGAAAGATGTAATCTCGCTGCGGTTCAAGAGTCAACGTGCGGACGGGGTTCTCGTCCATGGCGAGGGGCAACGGGGCGATTACATCACGCTGGAGCTACACAAGGGCAGACTGGCTCTACACATCAATCTCGGTTTGTAGCCTTTCAAGTTTTGTAATCCTTCCTAAGCATGCACGGTAGTGTTTTATCTTCATAATCTTCACTAATACTCTAACACTAAATGCATTTGAGGCCCTTATGAGATGCAGTGTTTAGATTGTACGCATGTTTGGCTTTTGTAGAGCCGTCATCGCCGTAAGATGAAACGTCCGCCAGCACGATCGCGACATCTTAGCGCAACCAGACGGGAGGCGGCTGCGAAACAGAGATTTGATTAAGAGGTTGAATCGCACAGAAGTGTAGCGAGCTGTCACGAGGGCTGGTTTAAAGTCCCAGAGTCTCGTCTTCAATTAGCACCAGCCGTCAAAGCGAACGCGGCGCACGTTACGCGAGCTCTGATTGCTGAAGTACGCCGAAATGCGATTACGTTGATGCTGTTCATCAGGACAATGTTTTCCTTTTACATTTGCATAAATAAAGCTTTTGCATTGGGACATTTTAATGACAATTACGCCCATCTCACCCTTAAATTCTCATTTTCATAATGCATTTAGGTTTTCGAGGTTATGCGATTCCGAGTAATTATACTGATTACTGTTAGTCATTTTATTGCACTGTTGGATTTTTTGTTTACATCAGCGTAAATGCGTACATCAGATTGTACAAACATTAGCATGGTGTTTACATAGGCTACTTCACGATTTAAATGTTTTTTTTTTTCACATTACAGTTAATGACATTTAGTTGGGTTTAAAATGAATTTTGAAAAAGAGTTCGAAAAGTCTTTTATAGTAAAATCATACAGTGCCCCGTTGAAAAAAAACAGCATATGCGGTGTTAGGTATGTTTTGATGCTGGTTTGTGCTGGTTTATGCTGGTCATGTGCTGGTCCTTAGCTGGTTTAAGCTGGTCATGTGCTGGTTCCTCACCGTCTTAAACCAGTTAAGGACCAGCACATGACCAGCTAAGGACCATCTTAAACCAGCACATGACCAGCACAAACCAGCAAACCAGCATCAAAACATACCTAACCCAGCATATGCATATGTTTTTCAACAGGGTAAACCAGCAGGAATCGATGAAAATAAACATACAGAAAGTAGTTTTATTAGTTACAGAAAGAAAAATACAATTATTGATGGGTCATTCATTTTGTTCATTTTAAACCCTTTTCTCTCAAGACGATGCTAAGACGCGTGCTAGCAGTGGCCACGTTTCTGTGTTTCTGGGTAGTCTGCTGGACGACCAGCACTGGCACTCCGTCCTGATCGAGCGATTTAACAAACAGATTAACTTCACGGTGGACAGACTAACCAGACGAGTGAGAACGGGTGGCGTCGACGATTCGCTGGAGGTCGATTACGAGGTGAGAATGTTTCTTACATTTGAAATATGTATCGCATTACTGTGTAACATAATAGCAAACCCACATTGGATCTATGTGCTAAAAGGAAACGTCTGTGTTTTTAAAACCTTACCATTGCTGTCCTGTCCCATTCATTTCACAAAGCTCAGCATCGGAGGCATCCCTCTACCCGGAAAGCCAGGCACGTTTCTACGGAAGAACTTCCACGGATGTATGGAGAACCTGTATTACAACGGAGTCAACATTATTGACTTAGCCAAACGGCGCAAGCCACAAATCTACAGCGTGGTGAGAATGTTTTTCTCGTAGTTATTATTGATAATCGTATGCGATAGTTGTTGTTAGGGCCATAAAAGATGCACAGTAATAACAATTACCGCAAGCCTAGATGAATCACATCGTAACTTCATCACAATGGATTGCTTTGGAGTCTTAAGCGATTTCTTTCCTAATAGCTCGAGCATGTTAATGAGCCAGAACTTTCTCCAAGTGGTGTTAGTTTTTACCTGCGTTTTTAAGAAATGCATCTCAGCGTTGGCGTACAGCAGGAGAGAACAAACCGCAGCGTTGCGTTTTTTGGACCCATCGCCAATAAACAGTGTCACGAGGGAGCTTTTCGCCAGAGTAAATTGAGGTTTTGTTCGCATTATTCCAACAAAGCAAGAGAACTTTGTCATTAGAATATCTTTTACAAGGTGAGCAGTCAGTTTCCAAGAGGTTCTCGGGACTCGGATCACGCCTCATTAGCGACTAGCTGACGAACGCCTCGTAAAAGGATTTGCTGGCTTGCGAAAGGTCTGGGGAGTGAATTTACGGTCATTTTGAAATGAAAAGGAATTTAATGAGAGGGACGGCTTAGCCTAATGACACACGCTGCTTATCTGACTACACCAGGACTGTGATGTTGAAATGTCCACGTTATTTTATATTGTTGAGGATCTATTGGTGTATTCATCACAAATATACAGTATTTAGATTGTTTTATATATTGGAGCCATTTTCACACAGTAATACTGATAAATGAACATAAAATGACCAGAATCCTCAGGTAAATGCAAAACAACAGCGTTCTGTCTTTTAACTGGTAAAATACAATTTACATTTGTGATGTCATTAAGTTTGTTTTGTGGCAGACGTTGACATGCTGTTCCTCATGAATCAATGACATTGTACTTGACGATACAAAAAACAAAATTTTCTTATCATTTATTGACCTTCGAGTTGACCTGTGGAACACAAAAGAAGATATTTTGAGAAATGTCTCTGCGGTGTTGTGTCTATTCAATGGAAGTCAATGGGTTTAGTGTTGTTTGGTTACTAACGTTCTTCAAAATATTTTCTTTTGTGTTCCGCAGAATAAAAAGTCACACAGGTTTAAAATGAGCAAAGAACATTTAGTCCTAAATTCCTGTTAATGACAATACTATACAGTCCCGAAATCCCCCCCACAATTCTGCATTATTGTATTGCATTTTCACAGTTAGCAGCCTCAAGAAATGACATTGTTTCTAAATAAAGCAACGTCGCGAGATCTCGGTCTTAAGCGTTCATTGTTACCGCCCGTTCCCCACCGCGATCATGTTTAATGGCTTGTCGTCCGCTGTCATATCAGTGCAGTCGACTACACCAGAGCACAGCTAATCACTCCCGCCATTAATCCGGCCCACATGCTGGATATTGCATCTTTTAATGGACCAGACAGGGGTTCAGCGAGTGCGCGCTACTAATAACCGAAAGGCCCGAGTCCCACTTAGTCCCCGCCACCCTCTGAGAATTTCACAGCGGACACCACCCCGCGCTCTCGCTCCCTCAATTATGCGGTAGTTTTTCGGCGCGCACTCCTAAGGGGCCTTTGGGGCTCAATTAGGTCTAAGCAATGAGGCATCATGTCTCTGGTGTAACTAGCGCCATCATAGTGGGAATTTAGCATATATCAGATATGCATTGTGGGATACGGTGTGTCTGGGTTTACTTGGGTCAGGAAGTCTACAATGTTTTTATGTCAGTGAGATCGCACAGAATGTTTCGTAATTGGTTTGCGTTAACCAGGGTCAGCGTTTCTGTGGTTGTTACAAGATTCATGTCAACTGTTTAGTGCTCCCTGCATTTCATCAAAACTCATTTGTACACCTTCTTGTTGTTCAAAACCTGTAGGTGACTGTTTTGTTCTGTGGAACACAAACGGAAATATTTTGAGAAATTTTGTTCGTACAATGAAAGTCAATGAGGGTCAGTGTTGTTTGCTTACCAACATTCTTCAAAATATCTTTTTTGTGTTCTGCAGAAAAAGGAAAGTCATGCAGGTTTGCAATGACATGAGGATAAGTAAATGATACAAAAAATATATTTTTGGTGACTTATCACGCACAACAGTGCTTAGCAGTAGTGGGAACGGTTTCCATCTCAAGCTTTTTAGGTGTTTAAGTTTCTGTGGTATTTAGAGTCTGCCCCCTTGCCGTTTTACGATGCAAACATATTTGTTTCCTCCGGTGGTCTCTGTGTTGCGGTCCAGCAGTCTGGAGTCGGTCAGTCGGGCTCATTTCCGGCTTACTGTCTGAGGCCACACTGGAGAGCGGATCAATGAACGGTCCACCATACAGTCCGGCGCTGTCAGATTATTGGTCGAGATACAGAGCGCTATCCTGTTTCAATTGAAAACCTGACATCTGATTTTATGGTGTTATACATTGTTTGGTTTCCCTGCTAACCTCTGGGCAAAACCCTCCCTAATGAAAAAACAATAGAAACCATCACAGAAATTCTATTGGTTTCTGTTAAAAGACCATTATGAACCATTTGCTTTTTCCATTAAAACCATTACAAAACATATTTTTGTTTTGGGCATTATTCCAGTATGATTTAATAGTGTTCTAATGATTCCCATCTGCCAGATAACATCCCAGAATCCATCACATACCAGTAGACACCATTATAGTTTCCATTAAATCCAACACAATTCCCATTATAACCATTAAAGGGGTCATATGGCGCAAACACATGTTTTTCTGTGTCTTTGGTGTGTTATGAGTTGCATGTATTAGACACGTAAAATTGCTAAAATTAAAGTGTCGGAACAAAAGATGCATTCTATCTAAAAGCGAATGCTCACCCAGACCTGCCTGAAACGCCTCGTGTAACCACACCCCCACAAATCCACGTCAGTTCGTGGTATGATTTGACTAAGACCACCCAAATGTATTCCCAAGTAAGGTGGGCGTACCTGTCAGTACAATTGCTTTGGAACCTGATGTTCCAAATATGGTAAGAGGCGTAACATTTCCGTCACATGCTTGCAGTATTCGACCAGTCACTACGCACTGGTTAACTGGCCAATCATAGCACACCTCGCTTTTCAGAGCGATGAGCTTTATAAAAAATCAGCACGTTTCACAGAGGCGGGGCAAAGAGGAGATACAAACATGCACTGTATGTGGAAAATATAGCGTTTTTAAACCTTAAATTCTGTATACACATTGCATTACATCTAAAACAAACCATAATATTTGTTTTAGCCGTGTCATATGACCCCTTTAAATCCATTACATTTTCTATTGGGTTTTGTACAAGGTTTTGTTGTTGTTTTCAGCAGGGCTGTCAAATGTAGAAATATGTCTTTTTCTATTTTGTCTTTGTGTTTAGATAATTTGCATATTATAACATTATTTACTCAAGCTCATCAAATAAAAACAGAAACTCATTTTCATTGACCACATACTGTTTCAGATGCTACAAAACAACTGTCAACTGTGATCTAAAAGAATCATGTGGTATTGTATTGTGTAACGTAAAAAAAAGTTAAAAAAAACTCTCAGTTCGACCAATCATCCCTCCAACCTTAACTTCTCCTTTCAGGGAAACGTGACCTTTACCTGTTCAGAGCCTCAGCATGTTTCCGCCACCTTTCTGAGCTCCAGCAGCAGTTTCCTGTCACTTCCTGCGGCCGGCGTGTCAGACGGCGAAGAGTTGTCGGTGACTTTCCAGTTCCGGACATGGAACAGAGAGGGGATGTTACTATCCACCTCGTTGAGGAGAGACACTGAGAGGCTCTTGTTGCTTCTTGTCAATGGGCAGCTGAGACTCACACACCACCGATCGGCACTGCAAAGCTCTGACTTAGTCATCGGTAAGATGTGCACGTCTGTTTCTGCATGTGGGTGTTGATGTTTTTTTTTTGCGATGGTTTGTCCTACGTTGGATCCTCATATTGTCCACTCAGATCTGATGATGCACCACCACAGAAAAGTTGAATTCTGATTGGTCGTTGCTTCATTACATAACTGCTCTTTTGCATTGCAATGAAATCTGTTTGCCAATATCACAGATGTTCATGAAGTCACCCTGCTTCATGAAAGATCATTTTATGATTAATCCTTAATCAGTGTTTTTGTTTTGACCTGTAACAACTTCTTCAATAAATACAGTTACACAAAAAAAATGTGACTTGTTTTTAGAAAATATATGTTGTATTACTTTTGTTATTGACTGTTTGTGTCGCCCCATTTTTAGATTTTTTTCATGAGTTTTTAGTATGACTTTTTGTATCAAGTACCTGTTTAAAACTTAATTCTAAGCAAAGTCAGTTTATGGAAGACGTGGCACTCTGCGGCCATGTTTGCAACGCCTCTGCGCAGGTATTCACATTCGCAAGTCCACAGTCCCATCTTCTTGAAAGGGGGAAGGCAGATATTTCTAAAATCGCTGGCAAACATCTCAATTAAACAGCACATTTCTGATCAACAATTAACCATGACATGAACTGTATCATAACTTTGGTTTGCTAAACCTAAATTGCGCTAAATCACCTTTTTCGAGGTCGCCTAATCTACTGCGCCTGCGCACAGGCTGGCACGCGCCTCACGAAAGCCCCGCCCCAGAGTATCGTCAGTCTTTACTGATTGATGATTGGCTCGTTTTACGGGATGGCGGGACTTCCTTCGCTAGTGCGGCCATATTGAGCATCGCATTCCTCGCTGTTCATTGTAACGGCATTGGCGCACCTTGTTAATATTAAAATCTTTGTTCTAAGCAATTAACAAACCTAATCAAATTAAAATTATTTTATATACCAATTATTTTTGGTGGTTTAGAAAAATGAACAGGGCACGAGAATCACTTTTTTATTTTGTCTGAAAACATTTTGCACACATCCTCACAGAATTTCATATTGTTTAAGAATGTTTAGATATTTGTTTATACAGCGAAACAATTTTCCCAAAATCATTCTAATTAGCTCATATTTGCCGAAAAATGGATGTGAAAGAAAGCTTACCCCCGAGGATTTATATACAAGGTTATGTATTTGTGTTCTTTATTTGCGTCTCAGCCAAACAGCCTGTGAACAAAATCCAAAAGCCTTTGCAGAGAATGTTTAAACAGTGTTTTTAGACGCGAAACGATCTCTGGCAGACGCACCTGCACGTCGACTGAATTCTGGATACGGTTGCCTGGCAGGCTGCCATCGCCGCCGCAAAACCGAATCCCAGCACGTCCCTCTCGGGGGGAATGGTGGATTCTCCGCCGGGCTGACATATGCAGATTAACTCGACGAGCTCCAACGCGCAAACCCCAGATCTGTCAATCACCCGCCGTGATTAATGCACGGCCTCCGAGATGTAACACGCTTCTGTGTCTGCCTCCGCCAGGTCAGGCTCTGAGTGACGGCCAGTGGCACGCGGTGTCCATTAGCGTGGGCGGACTGCAGGTGTCCCTCTCCGTGGACGATGAGGCGGCGTCCACCATGCAGCTGAAGGAGAGCGCGCAGCCCGGGAAGAACGTGCTGATTGGAGGTGGGTGGTGGTTTTATAATTAAAAAGTGTTGGTTGGAAACGAGGCAGTGACAGAAGGTGATGAGCATCATTAATGTCAAACTGAATTGTGGAGGCTGATAATCACTATATTTAGTAAAGTTCTTAATCAAGCTTTTGTAATCACGGTCATTGTTTTATATTATAGAATGTTAGTATAATGAAGGGTGATGCGAGTTTTTGAATTAATCCAAAAGATTCTTGATCTTACTAAAGTTTTTTGAGTGATATAACGATTTTTAAATGGATTATTGGTTGTTTGACCTTGGAGGAACTCATCGTGTTTTTCTCATTTATGGCTCTTTTTTCAGAAGAAAATGAATTGCTGATTGTGTTTTATTGATACAAAATGTACTGTATATATTTTTTTGTGTTGAGATATTATGTTCATAACAATTAAGCACATTATCCTTCCCCATATGCCTGTAAATTGTCATTTTTGCGTTCCAACTAAATCAAATTTTCTTTATTACAGAAAATATTGTTTTTCTAAATATATTGTATGTAACATAATTATGTATAATGAAAGCAGATTTAAATCGATAGTTCACCCAAAAAATTGAATTCTGTCATCATTTTTCTCACCCTCTTGTATGACTTTCTTTCTTCTGCAGAACACAAAAGAAGATATTTTGAAGAACGCCGGTAACCGAACATCGGCGGCACCCATTGACTTCCATTGTATGGACACAAAACCAATGCACGTCAATGGGGACTGCCGTTGTTCAGTTTCATTTTTGGGTGAACTGTCACTTTAAATAAACTTACTGTACTTGATCAATACCTGATTTTATTTATTTATTTTTATAAATATACACATTTCAGCTTTAAATAATGTAATAAAGTAAAAACGTATTTAAAAAATGTGCTTATGAAATAGCCTTTAGTGTTTTCTTAGGATTTGTAAATAGATGGGACTAAAGTGTTTTTGTGCAGTTGTAACTGTATTTATTGCTTAATCAGTGACAAAGCAGATGGTCGTCTGTTGTGGTTTACGCTTACATTTGCCACAGGTGTATTAAAAACCTCCAAAGTTTGCAACTTTAGCTTATTTTGACTGATATAGCATTTACTTACTATGGCTGACTGATAGAGATTACATAAAACATAATCATTCAGAAAACACATACACTTGATATGTAGACAAAATATAATTAATGAAAAGATTGATATTCTATCAGTTAATCACTTTTTTAAACATTGTTCTGTTTTATGTTAAGTCATGCAGACAACTTGTCTAAACAATTCGGGTATGTACCTTGTTAAACTTTGACACATCTGTTTTATGTCCATTGGAAATATGTTTAACAGGTTGCCCACCAACATTAGCCAATCCGGGATGTCGGAATCCAACGGTGACCTATCAAGGCTGCATACGCTCTATTGTCATAAACAACCAGCCAATCAACTTGTACTTGGTGCAGCAAGGCCTGCTGGGAAACTACAGCAAGCTCCAGTTTGACATCTGTGGCATTCGCGACCGGTGTGTATGCATTAGCTATTCCTTTTGATATGCTAATTACGGATACGTTTTTAAATAAATGATTGCAGTTTGCTTGTTTTGAGAAAATGAGTCACACAAACAAGCGTGGTTTCAAAACAGAGAAGCGCCGTGCTAAAATCTGTGGCAGCGATTTGCAAGCTAATTGGCGTTCACCTTTTTTGCATGAAACTTCAAATGTGGAAATATGTTTCATACCTTGCCCAAGAGGGCCGGCAGTTGTTGCGATGCTTCTGTGAATAACAAACAAACCTCACACGTGAAGTTTGTTTAACGCTGGTGTATTTCCAGCGAGCACAAAAGCCGTGGGCAAAGTTTTCAAGAGCAACTAACAAGGACGCAACCTTTTCTAATGCATTTGTTCGGTGTTTGAAAGAGTGCAATAAATTTGAGGTAATTAGTGATTTGGAAAAATCATTTATTTTGCATTATTGCATTAAAACATGTATCTGTATATGCGTGTGTGTAGGCACTGCATGGCTCGCTCTCGAAACTGTGCGTGTTCTTGTGCATGTGACATCGCAGCGCTCATTGTTGTTTTCACCGTGAGCAATGTAATGACAGATTTGAATGGATAGAGGGAATGAGCAAATGAGACAGTTTCTCCATTATCTCTCCATCCCTTGGCACCCTGGCGTGTTTTCCACAGTCTGGTGTACGGCACATGTGCACACACGAGTGGGAGATAAACAGGGAGGTACAAAACAGGCTAGAATTACAGCGCTGGAGGAAAAGGAATGCTGGGTAGAGGATGGATAGAGAGGGATGGAAGGATGGGTGGGAGAGGGATTCATGGAAGGATGGAGAGTGATGGATGGATGGATGGATGGATGGATGGATGGAGGGATGGATGGATGTGTGGGTGGATGGATGGAGAATGATGGATGGATGAGAGTGATGGATGGATGGAAGATAGCGAGGGATGGATGAATGGATGAAGAAATGGATGGATGGGTGGGTGGATGGATGGATAGAGAGGGATTAATAGATGGATGGATGGAGAGTGATGGATGGATGGATGGATGGATGGATGGATGGATGGATGGATGGATGATAACGAGGGATGGATGGATGAAGGGATGGATGGATGGATGGATGGATGGATGGATGGAAGATAACGAGGGATGGATGGATGAAGGGATGGATGGATGTGTGGGTAGATGGATGGATGGATACAGAGGGATTCATGGATGGATGGGTGGATGGAGAGGGATTCATGGTTGGATGGATGGATGGATTGTGAGGGATTCATGGATGGATAGAGAGGGATTTATGGATGGATGGATGGATGGATGGGTGGATGGATAGATAGATAGATAGAGAGGGGTGGATGGATAGAGAGGGATTAATAGATGGATGGATGGATGGATGGATGGATGGATGAAAGGGATGGATAGAGAGTGATGGATGTATGGATGAAAGGGATGGATAGAGAGTGATGGATGTATGGATGTAAGGGATGGATGGATGGATGGATGGATGGATGGATGGATGGATGGATGGATGGATGGAAGATAGCGAGGGATGGATGGATGAAGAAATGGATGGATGGATGGATGGGTGGGTGGATGGATGGATAGAGAGGGATGGATGGATAGAGAGGGATTAATAGATGGATGGATGAAAGGGATGGATGGAGAGTGATGGATGTATGGATGAAAGGGATGGATGGAGAGTGATGGATGTATGGATGAAAGGGATGGATGGATGGATGGATGTATAGATGGATGGATGGATGAAAGGGATGGATGGATGGATGGATGGATGGATAGACAGATAGATGTAATAGTGAATATAAAAATATAAAGTGAAGAAAGAAAGTGAAGAAAAACAGTGAACAAAAGAAAAGTCAGATCGAATGGAAGAAAAAAAAAGAGAGCGAAAGAAAGGAAAAAGAAAATGAAGAAACTGAATAAAAGAAAAAGCAGCTGGAAGAAAGGATGAAAGCAAGGAAGGAAGAAGCCAATGAAAAAGTGGTAGAGCGATATAAAGCCAACAAAATAAATGGAAAACATAAGAATAAACAAAGATACTGGAACAAACAAATGAACTCAACATAAAAACAAACTTAAGAGACAATAAACAAAAGAAAGTGAAAAAATGAAGGTGAACTAAGAAGGAAGGATAAGAGCAGAAAGCAAAGTAAGAGTGTTAGACAGAAACAGAAAGGTGGTTTTGGAAAAACAGAGCGATAGCCTCATTTGGATAAGAGCGTTATAGGCAGAGAAAGCTAATCGGAGGAGAGAGAGAGAGAGAGAGAGAGAGAGAGAGAGAGGGGGGGGGTTAAATCTCTACTCGTCAGTCTCGTCTCTGCAGGTCTTCCTGGCAGAGTGAGGCACATTCTTCACAGGGCAAATTCTCAGGCCTGGCACCCGGGCAGATGACTGCTGGCAGAGCCGGCGTGCGAATGAATTGTGATTTTAGTTCTGCCAACATGCTGTGAACGGTCCGGGGGGAAAGTCAGTTCCAGGCACATCTCCACAAACCTCTCGCTCTGATGCCTGCTTGTCAAACAATATTTCTGATGGTCTTTTGACCAGCCGTCACCGCTGAACTAAAATCGACCTGAACTGTGTTGTGATGAGGTTAATATAACAGAAGAAACCATCACCGTAACCTCTGCTGAATTAAACATAAAGTTTGATGTAAAACTTATATTTAAATCCAATCCCATTGGCATTGGAGTTTTGCTCTCTACTTATTTTAAAAGTTCGCAAATATTAGATCTGTCCGTGTCTAATTAAATCTTAACTTTGGCTAGCAATTAGCAGTAATGTTTTGATAGTTTTAGTAAACCTTAATAACTTTGGTGTTAATATTGGTCTATTAGCACGTTGTAGTAAGGGTTTATTCTGATTTGTCGGATATCAGTGACGGTAAGAAACAGTGTCATTATGACTATCAATCTGCAGGCAAAAACTTATTAAAAAACAATTTGGTGAAGAACTGTGAGTATGATCTGCCGAGTAGAAGTGTCATTAGAGAGCCACATGAGGCTCGCAAGCCACGAGTACCGAAGCTGGAAAGTAAGCTCATCTGTTTTTTGGTTCAATAAAGCTTATCAACCGAAGCAAATGAAGATAACCGGCGCCTTTTGTGAATTTTGGCTGTCCTCTAGAACGAGCGAGAAAGTCCCGAAAAGGTGCCTCCGCTCCAGTGACCTTTGATCGCCGTCCTAAATCATTTATGGACACCTAGCCTAGCGTACTTTCCCTCTTACGCTTGCTATCTTTCATTCTCGCTCTGTATCTAGCCATCTTGCTTTTGTCCTGTCTGCTCGTCTCTTTATCACAATGTCTAACCTATAGCTGGGCCCCAAGTCCCTGTCCTCACAGTTTGATCCATCCAGGCAGATCGATAGAGATTTGGACAGCGGCCACTGGGCCAAGACGCCGCTTCTCCCGCCAACAATCCCCCTCCGTTGCCCTGAATAGCGAGTATATTTTATGGATGAAAATATGTTGCCATCCAGACCTGTGAATCATTTTTACCCATAATGCCCTGCTGTTCATGAGGCGCTTACCAGAAGCGTAAACTGAAATGAGATCGAAAGAGAGATAATCTTTAATCACAGCCGCTTTGGCTGAATGAAGATTCGCAACACAGCACTTTAGATATCACGTCTCAGCCTCTTAGATGATGTTCCTCTTAACCTTTCTGTACTTTTTTCCAAAAGAATGCCCTCTAGTGCTTCACGTTGCAGAAACGACACAATTAGACAAGTATTCAAACGTTTTTTGGGGGGGGGTTAACAGTCCGGTTTCATCTTGCGGCGTCTGTGAGCGCTGAAATCAGTATGTTTTAGAAACGACCTCCGCCGGCTTTCAGACACAGCCACAATCCTGCGGCCCGTGACACGAGGCGGCTGTCATTCCCCCGCTCCCTTTTTCTCATCACACGCTACGTGAAGATGAGTTATTTGTTGCGACGCTGTCTGACAGCAGTTTTTTACCTCTCATGATCTTTTGTTCCCACTCTACGAGATGAATCAAAGTTGCTGTCATGCATGCTTCTTTTTTCCCCAAACCTCTGCAGGTATTAATATTTTGTACAGCATGTGATTAGTCGACAGACGTTATTTCAACGTATTTTCAACGCTATTTTAACGTCAAAATTAACGATGTTGTAATTTTACAGCTAAACGCATGCCCTGACGGTTTTGTTGGGCTGAGTTTTAACAAGCGAGCACAATGTGTTGCAGGTTCAATTAGCATTTTTACACACAGGTGTTTAGCATACGCTTTGCATTAAATAGTTTCTCGTTTTCAAAGCATCACCGGGTTTGTGTATCGTTTCTGGAAAAAAACATTTGAGGTTTCCCTTTTGAAGTCATTTGCTCATTGCCAAGGATTCATTAAACCATTTTTACGAGTTCACGCATAATGCATCACGAGCGTGTAGATTGTTTATCTGGCGGTCAGAGAGATTAAACAATAAATACCCCATTTGTTAGCCGAAATTGATTTCGTAGGCCGTTAATAAGCTCAACGCTGCATGCACAAAGTCCTCCATCATTTCAACAGCTGTATCGCTTGTACCTGTTTGACAAAAATCTCGGAAAGAAATGGAGAAAGAGATCTTGGTTCCAGACTTCATCACCATCGCAATCTTTCAATACCGTTCTCATCCTTGAGTGCGTATTCAGCGTGTGGCAAAATTGATGCATCCTTCTTCGTGAGCTTTCTGACTCGCCCATCTATTTCCTAATAGTCGCTTGTGCTTATTGATTGATGTCACGTCTTTACATCACGTTCCCCCCGAGCACAGAATGTATTACGGCTTGATATTGTACCGTATGTCGCAGTGTGTCGGTTTGTGTGATTTGTGTAATTCTGTAATCTGTTTGCCCCCTCTGTAAGTATGGTGAAAGTTGCATTTTTTCTCTCAGATGCCTTCCAAACTATTGCGAGCATGACGCGGAGTGTTCTCAGTCATGGAACAAGTTCTTCTGCGACTGCTCGGGAACCGGGTACACGGGAGCCACCTGTCATAACTGTGAGTCGACAACGATAACAACAGTCACAATTACAGCATAAATAGACATAGCACATGCTCAAGGACATTGTTTACTTTTGTCAGTAGTACAAACTTTTGACTCTTTAAGTTTAGTGAAAGAAAGAAATCGGAAAAAGAAAGAAAGAAAAGAGAAAAAAAGATAGAAATGGAAAAAAACTGAAAGATAAAAGGGGAAAAATTATAAGTGAGACAAGAAAGATAAAAATGGAAAGCGAACCTAAACATAATAAACAGACATAACAAATGTTCAAGAGCAAGAAAGAAAAGAAAAGAAAAGAAAAGAAAAGAAAAAAGAAATAAGTGAAAAAATCCACACAAAAAATGAAAAGAAAAGATTGAAAGAAATGGAAAGAAAAGAAAAAAGAAATAAAGAAAATGGAAATAGAAATAAAAAGATAAAAAACCCCACAAAAATTAAATAAAAAAAAATTAAAAGGAAGATATGGGAAAAATTGAAAGGAAAATAAATGAAAAGAAAAAATTGAAAGAAAGAAAGAAAAAGAACAGAAAAAATTAAACATAAAAAAAGAAAATGAAAAGAAAGAAGTGAAAAAAATCCACAAAAATAAAAAAAAATTAAAGAAAGATATGGGAAAAGTTGAAAGGAAAAGAAATGAAAAGAAAAAATTGAAAGAAAGAAATGGGAAGCGAAAGAAAGAAAGAAAGAAAGAAAGAAAGAAAGAAAGAAAGAAAGAAAGAAAGAAAGAAAGAAAGAAAGAAAGAAAAATATGGGAAAGTGTATAAAAAAATTAAAGAAAGAAATGGAAAGAAAAAAGTTAAAATCATAGGGAAAATGTAAAAAAGATAAAAAAATTAAGGAAAAATGGAAATAATGAAAGGAAATGACAAAAATTGGAAAAAGAAAGGGAAAGCCATACAAAGAGAAAGAGAATGAAAGGAAGAAAGAAAGCAATAGAAGAAAGAGAACAAATGAGAGCAAACGAAAGAAAGAACAAAAAATAATTTGAGATTTGGGGTTAACTAATTCATAAACAACATTTAGAGCATAAATACATTTTGTTAAATTATAATAATTTGAAATAATATAGTAAAAATAATACAAATAATATAAATATATTACATTTTAAACTAATTATAGTAATTGTTATAGTAATAATACAAATATAATTTAGATTGTTGGAAGAAATGAAACGAACAAAAGGGTGTGCTCTACAAACACATTTTCATTTTGTTACGTTTTATATACAAGGAAACTGAGCATGAGCTGACTTGTTTATTGCTTTTCCCCCATCAGCCATCTTTGAACCCTCCTGCGAGGCCCACAGGCTAACAGGAAGCGCCTCCGGCTTCTTCTCCATCGATCCTGATGGAAGTGGTCCGCTCAAATCTACCGTCGTCTATTGCAACATAACCGGTGAGTTTACTGTGGAAAAACAATATCAGCTTTAACATGAATAATAGAGGTGAATAATTAGGCTATAAACATATTTTAAGGAGCTTCATAAAGTTGCACAAGGTAAAAGATTTTGGTCAAATGCTTATTTGTTTTTCTCAACTCTAGCTTCACATGAGTAAATAAGGTTGATTTCGCTGAAAGTGTAAACACTGTGGCATGAGTTGTGGAAAACCCGTCTGGAAACGGTCATCATTTTCGAAGTCCCGTTTGGCCTCGCTAATGGCTCGGAAACCACACGCAGGACCTGCAAGAGTCTATATTTTCCCATTATTTGTGGCTTGGGAGTTCTCGTAGGCACATGGTTGTTGAATTGTTGAACAGAAGTTTTGGCCGAGGGGAAATTCGCTCGAATCCGCATGAAGGCCGAATCATTAATCAGACCTTGAACTTGTCCGATGGCTGATGGATGTTGTGCTCTATGCCAGCGCTGTCCCCGTCCCCGTGGTGTAAAAAGACGGTCCTGGTTTTATTTTGCCAGACCATTACACATGCTACTTTTTCCTTCAAATATGAATTGTGCTGAAGCATTTCTCTCTCTCTTACGCATACATTTACTGGTACGAGTAGCGGCGTCCACTTCGGCCTCTATTAGCAATGCCACATGATGTAAATTACTGTACGGCCGACACGTGCCCACTTAAGTGCCCACCGTCCGGGTAAACAAAACCCCCCGGTGAGGTGTTTATGGGGTAAAGGAAGGCTGATGTCAAAGGCTCGGCGAGGATCGGCTTTCGCGAGGGTTTGGGAGACTCTTGCGTGGCTTTATTATTCTAAAACTAATTGAAGCCGCGCTCTTTAACGGAAGGTTGGCGCGTGTTATTATCAGGATTACAGCTCACTTCTGTGATTCACTGAAGCGGGGAGGTGCACAGTGGGGTACAGTCCTATTTTGCACTTTCAATTTAGTTCAGGATTGATTTTGGAACCGACAGCACGGATGAAAGATGGATTGGAACTGCATACTTTGCCGAGCCCGGACTAATATTTGATAAAAATAGTATTGTGAATAGGATGGAGGATGCAGCACTTGACGTTTCAAGTGGTAGTTGTTGACACTTGACCTCAGCGCACTGCATGTTCCCAGAATAAATGTATGCGGATGTGTGTTTTTGGTTCGTAGACGATAAGGTTTGGACGGTGGTTAAGCACAACAGCACAGAGATGGTACGGGTTCAAGGGTCGTCCCCCCAGAAGCCTCACGTGATGACGTTTAACTACAGCGCCACCCTGGACCAACTCCGCACGCTCGTGGGCAGGTCTGAACAGTGTCAACAGGAAGTGATGTATCTCTGCAGGAAGTCCCGACTTTTTAACACATGGGGTTGGTATTATCGTAATTATGTAAAATTATAATGTGTGAATCAAAGTTGAATGATATTCCTAACTACTAAAATATAAATTAAAGGGGCAGTTTGTATATTTTACCCTGATTTGCAAAGGTTAGCTTCTAATATTAAATGTATAATCGGTATGATTTTGTCTGTTTGATGCCATTTGACTTTAGTCCATATTAAGACAAATAGGTCAAGTGACCTGCAATTTTACGTTTTAGACAGAGATGGCGATATAGAGGTAAAAATGATGGATTGTAGCTTTAAGCAATGATTTGTATTATATCATAAAATCCATTAATGTTTAATGACTGAATAAAATGTATTAAGATTATTATAAAGCACTGCTTGATAGGTAATCTTCACTCATCAGTGTTCACTATCTGAACAGCCTATCAGCATTCCCTCAGAGCCCTTGCTTTCGATTAAAACGTCTCACCTCATTGGATGGTAAACCCAAAGTGGTCTTTGCTCAAATTTATAATCTGACTTGATAATCCAATTAAAATATTAATTGATTGAAAATGGCAAAGTTTATGAACTAGGCGTTGCTTGAAATTGTTCATCAGTTTGCGCTGGACACTGAGAATTTGCATAATGAGATTTGCGCTTGTGTCCAGATTGAAGCACTTCAGTGGATTTAGAGTAGAAGAACAACAATCGGCCAGAATGTGCGGTAAATGCTAAACATGTGAGACAACCTCTGAGAAAATACACGGTCACGTCCTCCTGCGTTTTATGGTCGGCTAGCGTTAATGGTGACCTATTCAATATGTCAGTATTACCTATTTTTTGTCATCGCAGATATACCTTTATGCAGTAGAATACAAATACAGAATAGTATATTAAAATCTCAGAACTTTATCTACAAGTTATTAAAAAATATTTATGCTGTAACATTAAAAGAACATTTCATCAACATTATGTCATTGACTACGTTTACATGCACCCAATATTTTGGCAATACTGCGATACACTTTACCTCATGTAAATGCAATCATTCGATTTAAATAATGTGGTTAAGCTCAGTAAGCATAATCAAAGTAACGTATGTGATGTACGTCGGTTTTAATTGTAATATGAAGGCATGTAAACACCTTAATCGCATTTATGCTGCTCTGATCAAGATGCGCATGTGCTTCTGTCACGCACCTTAAGAGCAAATTCATGGTAATCATGACAGTCACCGTCAACACAACTTTCACATACCTTCATTCAGAAACAGCATGAACGCGATGAAAGCGTACACACCGTTGCGGAAACAAATTTCCATCAAAATTTCTATTTCCATCAAGGGTCGAACCATCAAGGGTCGAATAACCATAAAACATTTGACGCGAATATATTAAAACGATAGCCAGTAACACACACCTACTGTATCTGAGATCATCGTTTGTGCTGTGTATTATAGCAAATAATCAGACTAATAAAACTTCCATGTAAACGGGAGCAAAGAGGTGTTCTCGTGTCATGTAAACATGTTACTGCGATTAATGGCTGGAATACACTACAAGACTTTTCAAATCTGAACAGATTTTTCAGATCACATACAGTAGATCATACACTTGCAGACTTTTTGAAAGTTTCAGATAGAAACACACTAACTGATCAAATCTGCAGACTGGCACAGACTTTCTGCAACAAATCCAGACTGAAAATCTGAGCAAAATCTGAGCAAAAGTCTTGTAGTGTGTTTTAGCCTTAAGACCTTACTCTGATTATTGGAAATAATCGCATTATTGATGCGCATGTAAACGTAGTCATTGATAAACTAAATGATTCTAAACATGTCGGTATATAAATGTTGTTCATCTTACTGTAAATTGTACATGGTAAGTGGAACAGCGTTAAGAAATAACGTGTTCTTAACGTAATGGCAATGTTAGCAAAACGGTTTTTGAGCATATTCTTGTTAGCTTCAAAAAGCACATATATCCATTAAAGTAATCCAAAGGTCTTTAAATGAAAAATAATTCATATTCGGAGCTTATTTACTTTAGCAAATTTAAATGTAAACAAACAAATCTGAGTGCTAAATTCAAATAGATGACTTCAGATCTCTTGTGATTTGTTGTCTAGTGCATGTTTTGTCACAAAAGATAATTATAGATAAAAATGTAAAGAGAAAAAATACACAAATATTTTTATATAAATGTAAATATACATAGATAGATATAGATAGGTATAGATACAAATATATTTATCATTCATCTATTAAATCATCAGGCAAAACAGTCTTAATCTATAATATTTAGTCATCGTTGGTTATCAGTCAACAATAAACAATAAATTCTATATAAAAATAGTAAGTATTAAATAGTACATTTCGGTGCGTCCCTACGTTTCTTCCTCTATACCTGACTCTGGTGGTAGATGTCATGTTCATCGGCTAAATGAAGAAACATGTTGTTGTTTGCTCCAGATGGAACGCCCTTGTCCTGGTGGCTGGATCGGGCAGGCGAGAGAAGGACGTACTGGGGTGGATTTCTCCCCGGGGTGCAGCAATGCGCCTGCAGTCTGGATGAGAACTGCATCGACATGAACCATTTCTGCAACTGCGACGCTGACCGCAGCTCATGGTAAACACATTCTTACGTCTCATTTACGTCTCACAGGTCATCTGTATCAATTTTACACTTGAAGTTTCTTTCGTTTGTCATCTTGCCAAATGTTTAAGTTATCGATAACTGGCGACAGGGGGCCGTTTGCATAAACCTAATGTAAACGTACTGATGTTTGCTTGTCGACAGGGAGAATGACACTGGAGTTCTGTCTTACAAAGAACACTTACCAGTGAGCGAGATCTTAGTGGGCGACACAAACCGTACGGGGTCGGAAGCGATCTACAGGGTGGGGTCTCTCCACTGCTTCGGCGACAGTACGTAAGGCTTCCAAGAGAAATATTTCACTACGTTACGATTCTTTCAAACGCCTTCATAACAAACAGGATATTCAAAGAAATTTATATTTATATTGACTGTCGAGCTGCCCTTTGTGGTGTATGTTTGTTTACGTGTTCACAACCAAATGATGACTTCACTACTTGATCATTTTTTTGTCTTATATTTTCAAGATTACCTCGGAAAATCTTATTTTGACAAGATAACCTTTATAGGAAGATCACAAGAAAATGAGACTGAGAAATAAAAACAATCCCCGTAACAGTGCAGCAGTCAGAAATTACTTTAAAGGGGTCATATGACATCGCTAAAACGAATATTATCGTGTTTGTTTTAGATATCATGCAATGTGTATACATGGTTTAGGGTTAAAAACGCTGTATTTTCCACATAAAGTGCATGTTTGTGTCTCCTCTTTGCCCCGCCTCTCTGAAACACGCACATTTTTTACAAAGCTCATGGCTCTGAAAAGCGAGGTGTGCTATGATTGGCCAGTTAACCAGTGCGTAGTGATTGGTCGAAAACTGCAAGCGTGTGACGGAAATGTAACACCTCTTACCATATTTGGAACATCAGGTTCCAAAGCAATTATTTGCGTATACATTTGGGCGGTCTTAGTCAAATCATACCACCAACTGACGTGATTTGTGGGGGTGTGGTTACACGAGGCGTTTCAGGCAGGTCTGGGTGAGCATTCGCTTTTAGATAGAATACATCTTTTGTTCCGACACTTTAATTTGAGCAATTTTACGTGTCTCATACATGCATGGGCAACTTATAACACACCACTGAAAAACACCATATGACCCCTTTAAGAATGATTAATCTTTAGTCAGATTCTGAAACTAACTATCTGACGCCTTATGTGAGCAATGATTTTCAATCGCTCTTGCCTAGAGACACGACACTCCTACAACTCGTGATCATTAAATATTGAAATAGAAATAATCCAGTTTAATTTAATCGGAGTCTCCTGTGACCTCAGGGTTCCTGTGGAATTCTGCCTCCTTCTACCAGGAGTCCTCATACCTGCACTTCCCCACACTCCAGGCCGAGCTGAGCGTCGACATCTCGCTCTATTTCAAAACAACGGCCCCTTCAGGTGTCCTTCTGGAGAACCTGGGCGCAAAAGACTTCATCAGACTGGAACTCAGTGGTACGTCCTAACATACCGATCGATAGACCTTCAACGAAAGGCTTTCTTCTGCAGAACACAAAAGAACAACACTGACTTCCATTGTATTGGACACAAAGACATTTCTCAAAATATCTTCTATTGTGTTGCACAGAACAAAGAGTCACACAGGTTTTGAACTACATGAGGGTGAATAAATGATGACAGAGGATTTTTTTATTTTTGAGGGAACTATCCTTTGAATTCATAAACATTAGTAACACGCGTGTGGAAGGCACTCAAATTCAATAGCATGTCATTAGCGTTTGCTCCCAACAGAAAAAATACGCAGCCAATTTCACTCAAAAGAGCGCTTTTACTCAACAGTGCGCTGTGTTGTGTTGCCACTGAAATCGTCGGCTGTGTAATTACTGTACACGGTTCACCGAGGCCGTTCATCTTCATTGCACCGCCTGCCTTTTTTCAATATTTTCCACCAACTACAAGGGCTATTCTTCCAACCAATGTTCCCAGAACACGACACGCGCATACAAAAGAGACGATTACACCGTAAACATGAAAATTGGAAGGGCTTGGCTCACCTTCAGAGGTTGCCTTCAGTCTCCCGGGTTATGTTGGACTTTTATTTATGTTTATTGGCCCTCGTGTTGTTTGAAACCTGTGACTTTTTCTTCTGTGGAACACAAAAGAAGATATTTTGAGAAATGTCTCTGTGGTTTTGTGTTTACACAATGGAAGTCGATGGGGGTCCGTGTTGTTTAGTTACCGACGCTCTTCAAAATCAGGTTTAAATTGACATGAGGATGAGTAAATGATGAAAGAATTGTCATTTTTTCCTCCTTAAACTTCATAACCTGTTGTAGCTGCCTGAAAATATGATATGAAATATAAAACAATAATGAAAGCAGCAATGTCCTGTTGCGTTTCATAATTTGTCACTTTTTTCTCTTTCCTGCCACAATCCGATTCCCGCAGCTCCCTCCGTGGTAACCTTCGCTTTTGACGTCGGGAACGGGCCGGTGGTCTTAACGGTGAAGTCTCACCTGCCGTTGAACGACAAGCAGTGGCATTACGTGCGAGCGGAGAGGAACGTGAAAGAGGCGTCGCTGCAGGTGGACCAGCTGCCCTTGCGCTTCCTGGAGGCTCCTACCGAAGGCCACACCCACCTTCAGCTCAACAGCCAGCTGTTTATTGGTAGGCACTGCCACGAGTGACAGCTCCGTGCCGGCGGGGGGCGGGAGAATAATACCCCTGTACCTTCACACAGATGTTTTTGTATGCAAATCTTTGGAATATTATTTCGGTGTCGTTTGAGATTGTGAAAAGTTTTGGTGTCCTTTTTGGTGTACCCACAGGTGGCACGGCATCTAGACAGAGAGGGTTTCTGGGATGCGTTAGGTCGTTGGACATCAACGGGATGACCCTTGACCTTGAGGAAAAGGCTAAAATGACCCCTGGGGTCAGTTTAGGTTGTCCGGGTCACTGCAGCAGCCAAAACAGCTTGTGTCACAACCGGGGGAAGTGTATCGAAAAGAGCAGCGGTTACGTCTGTGACTGTACGCGTTCGGCCTACGGAGGACCCAACTGCAAGAAAGGTGCGTTATTATACAATTTAATTTCTTCCGTCTCTGTTCAAAACTTGTAATTGACCTTTTCTTCTGAGGAACACGAAAGAAGATATTTTGAGAAATGTCTCAGTGGTTTTGTGTCCATTCAGTGGAAGTCAGTGGGCTCCAATGTTGTTTGCTAACTAACGTTCTTCAAAAGATCTTCTTTTGTGTTCTGCAGAAGAAAGAAAGTCACTATTTACTTGTTTATTTTCGGCTCTTTTAAAAGGTTTCTTCCGTGGCGTATCGTATGGGTTGAGGGACCAGTTTTTCATCAAATGCAGTTTTACCTTCAGTATACTCACGGACGTATCAAAGAGCGTTCCAGCGAGAGGAAGTCTGAGAGCTCAGCAACCTTGATTTCTGAAGACAGCGGCGTGCTTACATTCGCACCTGATCAAAGCCGAGCAGGATAAAACATGAGATATCAAGTGCAATTCTGCCATTCCTGTCTCTCTCGCTCTCTTCGTACGCTGGCGCGTCCGTGACCGCAAGCCGCCGTTGTTCGGGTGAATTTTCCTCAAAGGGCTGCAACCTGACCAATCCCAGCGGGCCGTCCCTGCCCATCACGCTCAATGCTAAACCCTTCCTCCGTCAATACTTCCTTTATCACATTTGATCCTCAGATATGCCAGACAGCAGCCCATTCAACGCTCGCTGAATGAACGTGTGTACTTGGCATCTCTTTCTCTTTATTGGACTCCAGAGAGATGGTGTTTCTGTTCAGATAATATTATGAGTAAATGAATACCGAGTGATGCCTAGGGGTCAGTTGAAGTCCAGGCATAATTTCGCATTCATTTAAAGTTAAATCTTTCATTTCCTCGCTTTTTGGACTCCGGCCATTTAGCGTCCTTGCCGTTCGACAGGCTATTAACATGCAAATGAGGAAAGAGAACGCGGCCAATCGCCTACTCAGATCTGCCCGCCGGCGCCAACGTTCACCTGCTTTTGTTTTTCTACCTTCCAGAAGTTTCCGTGTCCTTCGAAAGCGGCTCGTCGGTGACCTACACCTTCCAGGAGCCGTTTTCCGTGACGCGCAACCACAGTCGCCAGTCTTCCGCCATCTACGCTCAGAGCAGCAACTCACGAGAGAGCGTGGCCTTCAGTTTCCTCACCACTCAGACGCCCGCCATGCTACTGACCGTCAACACATACCATCAGCAGTACATGGCTGTTATTCTCGCTCACAACGGTACGTGCATAAACTTTGCGTTTACTGTATGTGTCACAAAGCAAATGTATATGTATATTGTACAAACAAAAGAAAAATAGATTTTTTATGGGATGTAGGGACAGGAATTAGTTTAAGACAAGCCTTGGTTAAATTAGGATATTTAAGTCGTTTTTAAAAACATTACTGGTGAGCATCTTGAGACAAAACAATCGCACTGACATATTAAGACACCTCATTTATGTTAGTCTGGGACTAGGTTTAAGACCCGTCCGGGAAACCAGTTTTAGTACCATTAAGATTTATTTCAATGGGAATACTCAGACATCACATTAAGGAATTTGGGAGTATTTTGGGGGGAGGGTTTGGTGGGGTGGCACTGAAATGACATGAATGTATATATATATATATTATTTATGAATAATATTTACATTTACATTTAGTCATTTAGCAGACGCTTTTATCCAAAGCGACTTACAAATGAGGTAAACAATAGAAGCAATAGAATATAGGATTAGAATATATAATTTATTGTATATTAATCTAACATTTAACATTTTAAATATTTGCACATTTATCAAAACTATGGAGTAACAAAAAATAAATAAAAACGAAAACGTCAAAATATTTTAGCACCTTTGCCTAGAAATGGTATAAATGTTCACCTAATATTTTATGACCATTTTTTGTGCCTCATCTATCCTGGGCTCTTTTCGACAGTTTTTTGTTTATTGTTTATTCCAAGTCATCCATTTCAAAGCATTTCCATTTGTTTCTTTGTACTTTTATAATGAAATAAACTAAAATGTTTGTACAGCCATATTTTTGTCTACAAAAGTAATTTCAGACACTTTACTTACTTGTTTGACCCTAAACTAAACTTTTTAAGCAGAGGTATATATACCCAATATTCATAAAAATGTTTAATTTGACTAATTTGTTTAAACTTAAAATTTTAAAAATGTTTTATCTAAAGGCATACAAATATGAACAAAAATATAAACTTTTTTTAAATACACAATAAAACATTTCGTTATATATATATATATATATATATATATTTTATATGTTGATTTTATTTAACTAAAGAGCCCAGAATAGATGTTAACTCCTTTAATACTGTTTGAAAATCATCTCGGGTAAAAACCTCAAGACGCTGCCAAGAACTTATTTACATTGAGATGTTTCTTTCTTTATAATGTGTACATTTGGGACTTTTTTAAAACAAAAAGTATTCATCTACAAAGTCAAATGGGATGCAAAAACATTGAAGCTTGTTATCTCAAAACTGCTCAGAATTCAGATAGAAAATTATAATTCCGAGGCGGTGATTTGTGTTTTTTTTTTAGTTTTGGTGAAATTACTTGCATTTAAAAATGTGGAAGAAAGTTAAATAGAAAACCTAAACCTTTTAACACATACAGTACGCACATTTTCATTTATGTGTTTGTCCTGTAATGACACGTGCGGGAGAATCACAGGCCGGTAGCAGCCAATCAGGGCTGTCCTTTGATTACAGTAAAGCTGTGGGTGATTACCGTGGCGATGATGATGATGATAATGGTGTTGTTGATGATTGGAGAGGAGCATCTTTTCCTGCGACTGACATATTTCACAACAACGGTCAAGAACGCAATTACCCTCATCAGTGAGGAGCGTAATGAGGCATCCGAAAGAGCTTCCTATTTGATTCTGTCACTCATGTCGCACATTTCCTGTCCGTCTCGTGTCTCGTTGGGTCCCGCAGGGAGTCTGCAGATCTGGTATCGCCTGAACAGAGAGAAAGAGCCGGACGTCTTCACATCGGCGTCTGCAAACCTGGCCGACGGACTTCTTCATCGAGTGCAGATCCACAGGGAGGGAAGAGACATGTATGTTCAGGTGAGTTGCCATTTGGTTTGTTGGAGTTGGCGAGACATTTATATTTACTACATATACTACAGCAGTCTCTTTTTCTTTCTCATTCGCTCTCTTTCTAGATTGATAGAGATACCAGTCTGAAATACGTCCTGTCTACGGACAAGGAGTTGATCACGATAAGGTCTTTGACATTGGGGAAAGTCACAGGTAGGCCGTTTAATTAAACTCCAAGATTCTTAACTGATTAATTCGCAATTGCAGACCACCTTGAGATAGTCTGATAGGCAAAAATCCTTCGTTTGGACATGTTAGCAGCACAGACTTACAATGTACAAGTATGTACAAAACAACATTTCAAAGTCTATTTTGTATAATTATACAAGACTTATAATTTCCAAATGCCCAGAAATGTTGTTACGCATGCACTCTATAAACAACAAAATCTGTGTTATTTCCGGGACAACAAAATGTTAACACATACAACTTTATTGTTACTCAGTAAGTGTTACTCAATAATTCTTAGACTCCATTGTATTATATTAAAATAATTATTTAATTAATATAACTTGACTAGTCGACCTTACTTAGTATCATAGGACAAATGTTAATGAGTCGTTTTAGTCATTTGTGAACAGAAGAATTGTGAACTTTCTGTCAATCACATTTAAGACTCCGCCTCCTTGCCGCTCATAGGCAGAGCTGGCGTCGACGAGGAGGTGCTTCAGGCCGGGTCGAAAGGTTTCGTTGGCTGTCTTTCATCAGTTCAGTTCAACCATTTGGCTCCTCTCAAGGCAGCCATTCTGAATCGAGGAAGCTCATTGGTCAGCATCCTCGGTAACCTTGTCGAGTCGAACTGTGGCGAGCTGGCGGATAAATCCTCATCCAGATCGTTATCAGGTTGGTCTACAGTTAAAGATTGAATTCAAGGTACATTTTTAATATCACTTCCAAATCTCTTTTTCATTTTATTCTCAGATCACGCAGACACAGGCAAAAAACTTCATCCTAACGCTGGCCAAAACGACTCGGCTGTTATCGGAGGTACGTGCTGTGCAATATCTGTAAATACATCTGTGTATACATACTGTATATGTCTTTCAAACTATCCGCTTATTTATTGTGTCTTTTAGGTTTGATAGCAGCGGTAGTTCTTATCGTCCTCTGCGCCGTGGCCGTGATGACCCGCTTCCTGTATCGTCATCGACACGATCGCACCCGGCAGATGGCCCCGGTCAAGGAGAAAGATCACCAGCCCAGGCCAGAACACAGGTATCGAGCCGAGCTGGACCTACACAGCGCCATGAGAGACAGCAGGAAAGAGTACTTCATCTGACCTGTGACGTCCAACCTCATGACCCCCGCCGAGTCGTTCTGACCCTGCCTGCAACGCCAACCCGGCGGACAGGAAGTGGGAAGACGGCTGAGCCGTGTGGACACAGCCAGTACCCTTCACCTTCCCAACCACTCTCTTAGCATACAGGATTCAGGGAATAGATATTACCGTTGCAGATATTAGTGCCCTTAATAGGCTCCCAGGCAGGGCGGGTGGCCGGAACGGGTCAGAAATGAGGCACAGGATTTTCGGTGCCTACTGAAAACTAATATGACAGGCCCAAGGCAGACGGCACAGCCAGATTACATTTCTACGGTGAAGATATTGGATATCTACGACTGCGAAAAAACGATGGTGGAATTATGACTCGCTTTGTCTTGACAACACTGGTTCTTTGCTGCAGTCAACACCTTTCCCAGAGTTAAAAGATCAGGTGGCTTCAAAGCTCTGGAGCTTTACACAAACATGGCCTTCAGCCCTCGGCACACGACGGAGAATCAAACATTTGGAGCGACTCCCTTGTGCTTCTAGGGCTAATTATTTAACCACACAACAAAGAGATTACGGAAGCGCTTGCGCGCACACGTGAGTCACCCTGGCAGACAAACAAACGCTCGGCGGTCTTCGGTGCGCCGGCCGTGACAAATCCGACGGCTCTGGTGTTTTACTGATCCTACGCAATGTGTTGTTCAGCCACGGGCCAGCTCGATGTATTGATGCAAATAAAAGAGGGTGATGTTACCAGCGGGTCTCCTTCACTTCCTCTGGTTCTTTGTGGCGCATTCACTTCCTGTTTTTCTTTTTAAAGACAACATGAAATGGCATTCGTAGCTTATTTTGTTTTTGTAACAGAGATGTTTTGAATAAAGGGATATTTATTATATAGATGATTATTATATAGATTATTAAAGTGGAAAATCATGTATGTAGAGCGGGCCTTTATTTAATCTTTTGGGGATGGAAAACAAAAGTCTCGTGTTACTTTTTGCCACCACCTTTACGGTCTTTGTCACATCAGCAGAGTATAAAAGTTGTTCAAAGTTTTAACATTTTGTCAAAAGAGATTTTTTTGGAATAACATGCAGTGATGAATCATGCACAGTAACATTTATTAAAAAGTAAAAAGCATCTCCTTTGATTTTATGTTGTCTTTAAACTCTTTCATTCGCTTATCCAATTGCATCTCTTTTTTGCAAACTCTAAATCAATATCAGCATCTAGGCCTATATGCAGTTTCATTTACAACACATGGATCAACATTCTTGATTGGTGCAGATGCAACATTCCTGTCAACCAAACATAATCTTAAAAAAAATAGATTGGTTGATATGAATGTTGTCTCAGAAACAAACAGGATGCGGAACAAAATATTCCACATGCAGGACAGCTGTTAAATAAGTTCCCTATGTGCACAGAAATTAATACAATAAATTGCACGCGTCACGTTTTACAAGTGTAAAATTTGACAGGCTGAGCAGGTGGAAATGTAATTCTGTTTAATCACAAATGAAGAGCGGGTTGCACGTTGAAGATGTCCGACCATCCCGCGATAAACTCAGACCGTGAAAACTACAATTTATTCTACACTGGTGGCTCTGGATTCTCTTTCCAGCAAGAGTAATGGAGTCAAAATACCATTCACACCCTGTTAAAGGTTGGCAGGCCATTCCTGCGTGAGCCTAAAATATGCCTTCGATCATATTATGATTTCTTCTTTGCCAACATACCGACATGAGATCTAATCCAAATATAATTTTTTCCCGGACCGAATGCGATAAAAAAAACCACTCTTAACCGCATAGCGTACGAGAGGGTCAAGATGTGCAGATTCCTCTGATGATACCCACAGCGCATAAGAGCGAAGCTTCAAGGCGTTATCTAATCATCGCCCCACCCAACCCCCTCATTTGTCATTTTCAGCAGAGACGGGACAAAGAATCAGTAATGTTGGATATTTATCTAGCTGTGATCTATGTAAATGTCACTCCCGCAATGGCATGGAGATGATGGATCCTCTTTCAAACAGCCCTGGGCTCAGAACCGAGTCTGGTGTACGGCTAAATCCATCTCGCCGTAGATAAACACCAGCAGGAATGGACCGTTTCTTTCATTCGATTACGGAGGATCTCTCGGAGGTAGTGAATATGAGAGCTCGGATATTAATACTTCTGAAAATGATGCACAGCCGAGGCAAATTCAGCAGCTCTGAAGAGTTTGAGATGTGATGTCTCTCAAAAAAACAGATGTACAAACTGAACATTCTGTGAAAAATCACTTTCTTGTTGAAACCGGAAATTTGTGTTGGACATTAGAGGTGTCATACTATAGCGATATTGACAGTAATCGTAATATTAATAACCGTGATTAATAATTTTGTGTAAATATTACACATGATAATATCGTCAATAGTTCAGCGCTAGGATCTGGTTGATACTTAAACATAATAGTTGGCGGGTTTACACCTGTTTAACATTTTGCCTTAAATGCCACAATGGTTACAAACTTATTCTCCATAAACTCGTATTTAGAATGTGATTCATCGGCAAAATACACAAAACACAAAACTTAAAGATTAATGTAACTGATAGCATAATTTATTTATTTTTTAATAGACACTGCGATTACATTGACGCTGTGTGGTTTTTTTGACCACCAGTTTTCTATACTGAAAATCTGATGTTGTGACAACCCTGTCGGGTTATACAACCTGATCTCACGGGAATTTGTAAATATTTTACGAGGCGGCTAATTCTTATAAATTTGAACGATGTGAATTGTACGAAAACGTATGATTATTAGAAAAAAGCAATATGAAGACCCTCCCCCAAACCTAAGCATCACTGGCGAGAACGCAAATCGTACTAAGATAAACGTATAAGATCCTACGAAATCATACAAATGAGCCACCTCAAAAATTAGTTATGAATCGCCGTGAGATTGTGAGTTAGGACATCCCATATTGAGTTATGATTAAACTGCATCATAGCCATGAAGTATTATTTGCTACTTGCTAGTTGTTTACAGGTGGTTTTAATGCTAATTCACTCTGATCCGACAATTTTGGTGTTTTTCGTGTTTGTTTGTGTTCGCAAATTAGCCTTTAAGGGTTCTGTCTAGAGAGCATTTGATTGGACAAAATTCAGTTTAGTGCAAGATGAGTCATCAATAGTTTTTGTTCGCCTTCCCGAAAACGACTGTAAATTCTAAATGTGTATAACTGCTAAATGCCCACATATGGATTAAAATTCGATTTCATAGGGCATTCAAGGACATAGTGTTACAATTATGATAGATCAGATGTAAACACTTAAAGCAGGAATATTCAGTAGTCGTTGTTCTTTTTAAGGATCATATTGTCGCGTTCGAAGCCGTGGTAGTTGTCATGCTCTTTTTGTAGATGTCCGATTTTAGCTGAAACTCGCAGAATGCGCACACCTCCATTTTTTGATAACAGAGATACCATGAACATCCAACGTGCCAGAAAGCCTTTCCCACAGCGAATCTGTACCGCTGTTATCTCAACAGTTGCATTGCCTCGGTAGCATGAACGTGGACGAAATCAAAACAAAAACCAGACGAAGTTCAGTTGCCTTTAAATTGCATTATCTTTTAGTAAACATGATTCAAAACTCAGACTATCTAATGGAAATAATTTACAGTTTTCTAATGATTTATTAGAAGCTTGTTTTTTATTGTTAAGTCTAGATGTATTGTACATAAATGTATATTTATTATTAATAATAATAAACAGAGACATTTTTATAGTTGTATGTGCTATATTTTTGTGTCTATTGTCTGTCACCTGAATATGAGTGTATTAGGAATATATATGTTAAAATAGATCTCGACATGTGTTGCGAATCTGTTCTGCTTTTGACAGGAACCAACAATGATTTTTGTTCTCATGGGCTTACATTCATTAAGCAAGTGTCAAGTGTCGAATGGCTGGTAAATTGTTTTCGACGCGACAGAAATGCCGGAGTTACGTTACTTGGGGTGAGTTAAGGTTAGTAACTGGGCACACTGCTTCACGTTTTGAGGTTTTCTGTCCTAACTAAAATAAAAAAGGTACTTTTTTTTTGCTTTGGACCGATAATGGCTATACAGTTGTGTTGACTGTCACAATTTGTTAAAGCAATAGGTTTGATTTATATAAGATGTTGATTCTCCATAAAAAACGGTTCAACTTTTACTTACAGTATTGGTTATCTCCAAATGAAAGCCAGCTTTATTGCAAGAGTGTGAGTCAAGTGTCTTCATACAAATGCAACTCAAGCTTCATTGTAATTCATTTTGCGTTCAAACACTGAATACGAGAGAAACAGGAAATAATTCAAGGTCTGTTAAAAGCTTTTGGAGGAGAATGGGACATTCATCCATAATGCTCCGTTTGCAGACAGCACTTCGGAGACCGTATCAGTTATCCGAGTGTCAGGGAAAATAAAGCCCAGGTAAATGTAGAGAGGTAATTCTGAGTCCCTAATGCAGAAAGACAGACGGAAAGATATACGGTGTCAACAGCGACCATTTAACAAGTTGTAGGACAAAAGGTTGAGTGTATCAGCTAACAGACAGAAAACGCCAGGCCTTTATATTTTCACTTTTCGATCTGTTTTGGGGGAAGATGAGGCGAGAGTCATGTTGACATTTTCGTTTCATCATTTTAACTTGTATGATTTCTATGTAAAACTAATATTTTCTCCAACTCATGGGCAGATAATTGTGTGCTTTTTCTATCCATCTAGATGGTTTTTTCGTGGGTGTACAACTCTTGAGAAACTTTGATAATTCATGTCTGTAATGATCGGAGTGGTTGGGAATATGCAGTATCCACAGATCACTGTTTTATTTTACAGAATTTTCATGTATTTTTGTAATATGGTAAAAAAAATAGCTAAAAATAAACTTAGAATTTGGGTGTCGTGTGTAAATTAAAATAAAACTTAACATAAAAACATGTTATTACAAATTTTACTGTATTTTTCTGCCACCCCAGCTGCCAGAATTTTACCGTTTTTTAGTGTTCTTCACAATTACTTTTTGCCAATTTTAGACTGTTAAGTTTATCTTTTATCTTATCTTATTGTTTGAACATGTTTTATGCATTCTGCATTTGCAGTACATCTTAAGTTATGTATTTATTTATTTAAGTCATTTTGTTTTTTAGTCTGTCAAACTAAATGTTTTGTTTACTGAAGCAAGAATGGTCCATTATAGTCTTGTTTGATTTGCGGTCTCATTTAACCAAAATAAATGATTGATTACTCAACAGTGCAAAATTACATTGATTCAAATTTTTATAGTCTATTGATTTCTCATATCAGAGATCATTTTTAGGGCCTGTTCCAGGAAACGCAATAAGTCACTTGCATGAAATCTGATTAAAATAGATTTTTCTTCCAGTTGAAGACCTGACTGAGCTCTTAATAATCTCTTCCACTCCTGAAACATGCAAACGATTTACATTCATTTACGCAGATCTACATGAGAACAACACATTTGCCTAGAGCTGTTTATTTCGCAAGGTTCATTATCTGTTTTGGAGTCTCTCTAGTGCTTTACTGCTTCTTCCAAAAGGCGAAAGGTGTTCATTATACGTATAAAAATGACACCGGGGTCATCTTAGTTATCATAATGTTACTAAAATGAGTGAAAAGCTATCCTCTTTACAGCGAGGGACTGTTGGGTAATAGTTTGGCGCCCATGCATACGCTAATGTGCTTTCAGCGTTTTGAATGCCTTAATTTAAGGCAATTTGACAAAAGATATGCAAGTTGACATTTGGTTGTTTTTAGGCTTCATAATGTATAACAGAGTGTAATAATCAGGCACGACATTCAGCAAATAAGCAAGCTGTATTTTTTTGTCCTGACTAGCAAGTATAACAAGCCAGCAAGCATTTCATCGGTCTCGTGGTTTCTATTTTGTTTGTCCAAAATTCAGGTTCATTTTGCTGCATTCATCTCCCAAGAATTACTGTTATTGTGAGAATAATGTTAAAATGTTAACATGAGTTGATGAATGTGTTAAAACTGACATTTGGAAAATGATTTTTAAAACTCAGAAAACAAAGTTAAGACAAACGCAGCTTTGCATATCAAGTACTGTAATCGTGTCACATTGTGCAGTACATGTAAACTGCATGGGGACAGATAAATTACTTGTGTCGTTAGCAAGTTAGCTAAGCCAATGCTAGCATAGGTTAGCAGGACCACTTCGGAAGATGTAAACAGTAGTCCAGAAGCACTTCATGTTTTATGTTATTTACATTTTTTACACCTTACACACATAATTAAATCTTAATGATATTCGTTCAACATTTTAATTGGGTTATAAATGTTATGTAGGTTATATTTCGTTCAAACGTTCGTGTAGTGTTTAGAAACAGAAGCGTTTTTTCTGGACCAGCGTTATTTACGTTTTCTGAAGTGGTCTATAAACCAGTTGCAAGTAGCTGGATTGTCAAGATTGTCGCCGCCATCTTATAAATCGCATTCAACTTTCACGTGAATTGAAACAGTAGTGACTCCCGCAGTGCAGTATACACTGTAGCTTGAAAAATGTATTCGGATGAAAAATAACCAGCTGAACCACTAAGCTTCTTTCGAAGACAGCGGATGTAAAGCGTTTTGAAGCACTCTATACAGATGGGATTTAACCGGAGCAGAAATGATGGTGGGCGTTGTGACCACATAAGCTTTTAATTTAAGGCTGGGCCTTCAACCAGTAATTTCATTAAAATGAATCCAGAAGCCGAGTTGAATTCAGCCGTAACTATCTCGCACCATCACTCAAACCTGCGGAAGCACTCTGCCTCTCTCTCTCTCTCTTTCTTCCGTGATGTACGACCCTCTCTCGTCGAATCGATCATCTCTTTACTTTTTTTCCTACTGCCTAAAACCTCTGCCTCTCAGCTCAGATCAAACGCAAGTAATGATCTCGCGACGCCATCATTTATAAATGCACACCTCTGGCATTATTTCTTTACTGTTTTTTTTCTGCTTTAACCCTCCGAAAGGTGAAGGCCGGTTTGTTCATGAATCAAAAAGTGTCAGCCTTCGGTGATGGACGTGCATCAGGAGAGCTTGATTTAGCGCTAAATGGCACAGATTGGTCGGGATCAGCTGAGTAAATGTGGCTCTGCGTGACGATGCCTATGACGCCAGAATGTTTAAGGAAGGTGGGGGGTGATGGGTAAATTTATAGCGGCTGGATGTAATTCATTTCTTAAAGGAACAGTTCGCTCAGAATTGAAAATTCTCATTAAGGAGTAATTTTGAAGCACAAAGTTTTTAATTATCTCTTACAGACCATTTCACAAGATGCAAACAATGCTGGTACGGAAGAACTTCCGGTTTCTGTTTGTTTTTATTTCACATATATTTAGTATTAAAGATGGTTGTTTGACATTTTGATTTAGTTCTAATTGTGTTGGTTGTATTCTATTGTTACGTTTAATGTTAAAAGAAGGAAAATAGGAAGTGCTTCAGCGCCAGCTTTGTTTACATCTTGCAAAATGTTTAGCATCAAAAATCTTATTTAAACCCCTAAAAATGCAGATCTTGTTGAAAATAATATTGCAAAATCACTTTAAAACTGTTGTTCCATTATTACCCCTTTTCGACTGATTTAAATTTACATTTCGGCATTTAGCAGATGCTTTTACCCAAAGTGACTCATTATATTCAGAAGAGAACGACTGAAATTCACTATTCACTCTTTTTCCTTGTGAACCTTTTAAGTAAATGTGCCATGACACACAATGTTATTTGGTTATTTTGAATTAATTCCCAACATTCAAGGAAAGAAAAAAGACTACAGGTTATCATCTTCCAATATTGAAGGCAATCCTTTTGGCAGGTTTTCTGAGGCAATCATAACTTTAGCAAAACTTGCATGTCAAAACTAACTTTTATCACATCGGTTTATCAGCGCTGTCGTTCTTATAACCAAAGCTGTTTTGATGGTCTTTTCCCCTTTAAAACGTATTCCGTAAGCTCCGTGCCCCAACATATGCTGACGCTCTCAGACAGAGAGATGTTTCAGCAAAGCAGGTGGAGGAGAGGTAGAACACAACCCATGTGTCATTGAAAAAAGAGACAAACATCTGTCACAGTGCTATCTCAGCTCAAAAACGACTTTGTGTCTCTTTCTAGCACACACGGAAGGCGGAGCGGTGATGGTTCACGCTAAACTTCATAAACAGACGAAAACAAGTCTGTCAGGATGCTCCCATGCCTTTAAAAATATACGGTAAAAGCAGAAACGGGTGAATCTTTCAAATACCGTAAAAACAAACAATGTGGGCGTGATGTCTCGTTACTTCTGAAAGTCATTCCGCTGTTGATTTATGCATTGCAAACCCACCAACAAGAATACGTTCTGAGAACGTTTTGCTAACATTCCTGTTATTGTGTTATTCTGTTATAATGTTATTTCTGAATGCATAAAATATTTAGATACTAACAGTTTAGAACGTTTAGAGATTCCCTGTTAGGTGGAAATCATTTGATTCTTTGAAAAACAATGAGTTAAAAATGCAGCCATCGGCAACTATAATAAGAAATCAAAAAAGTTTACAATGGGCAACATATACTATGGCACTTTAATGATGTGATTTAATGTAGAGGAGTTACGGAAATCAGGGGATTTTCTGGAAAACGAGTCGGTCTTGTTATAAAATCGCAACACCCTCCATCGAAGGTGTTAAACGAGTGGCGAACAGAACGTGAAAATGGTTTCCTAACAATACAGGCCTCGGATTGGGATTTGCTTTGGTATTCCCACTTTCCGACATGAATAAATTAGCTCATAACAGAGGTGCGAAAAAGACCAGCTGCTGGTTCTGATCCGCCCTATGCCATTTTCTTCATCACCTTACGAAACTGTGTTCGTCTGATGTGAAAGTGTTGTTTGGTAAAGAGTTTGTGGACAAGTCAAACTTTTGAAGAGTATGTGCATGTGTCAATGTCACACAGAAGTTCTTTTTAATCGATAATTTAATGTATAATTTTGATTTATAAAATTGTAAAAATATTTTAAAATAAGATAACATTTGTGACAAGCAGAGCGGGACGAGAGCCGTGAGGGAACGGCGCGAGGCCGGTGACGCGAGTGATAATGAGCGTCGGCTGCGCGTTGCACGGTCTCGCATCTCTCACGGCCCTCGTCCCGCTCTGCTTGTCACAACATTGTCATCATTATACTGTTTAATTAAACAATTAAATTAATAAACTTAAAATTTTTTAACAGATATATTGTCCGGCTACCTAACTCTCATTTAAAAAACAAAAGCTAAAATAGCCATCATTGTTATTATAAAACTGTTAACTTCACCAACTTGAATAAAAAAGCTATTTTTTTATTTTGTGTTCGTGTTATTCTGCGTTAACATCACTTGTTTTACTTTTTGTATTTCTATGTAGGCCTATGTTCCAGTTCTGGTTTGTAACCTCTGTTGCCGCCCTGGGAATCGAACCCATAACCTTGTCATCGCTTGTGTCGTGCTCTGGCAGGTCAGCTACAGGCTAATGAAAACATTGAAGTCCACCAGTGCTCCTCAAAGGCCTTTTGCATCAGCGGCGAGTGTTAGATATGCGACTGAAAGTGTTTTCGAAGTCTGGCCAATCCTGCTCCACTGGTTGCCCGGCAACCCCACGAGAGTTCTGCATTCAGCTCTTTAAAAGCACCTGAGAGCAGAAATCAACAGCCTTCAGGGCTGGTTGCCTCTTTTCCAGCTTTACTCTGACTCATTATCTCTCTCTCTCTCTCTCTAACCTATTATTCACAGTTATTTCCATGTGAAATATTATGTGGGCCCTAAAGGAGGTTTTCAGGTAAATTTTCCTCTTGTAGGGCTTGTTGTGTTAACGCCTGGATTACAAACACCCTTTTCAGAGCTGTTGCTTTCGTAACATAACACATCAAAAAAAAAAATTCCTTGCATTATTTTGGTTATTTGGTTAATAATAATTTTGCACATCAGGTGTGATTTTAAAAAACTGACATTAATACTCAATTTTTTATCTATATAACGTCACATTTATATGAATAGTTAATGTTAAAACAAAGTACGCTATTTTAAATGTATAGTTGTAAACAGTGTGTCAGCTTGATAAACTAGGGCTCCCCCCCTCCCCATGAATGGTACTAGTACTGTAACTCCAGGGCAATAACTAATATAGAAAACAATATATCTCATGTCTCTTCGTGGCTATTTATTTATTTAAAGATTATCTTTATATGAAACGTAAAGCCTTTTTTATGAATGACTTCAGAAGACGATTTGTCACCAAAAGCCTGAGGATAAGGCAGATGACGACTGCCAGAGCCTCCTGTTGTTTTGCATTGTAACACCATTTCCTGCTGAAAAGTGCTCGATCGCACTAATTTCAGCCCTTGGGAATTGTTTTACATGTGTGTGTGTGATTGAGTTTGATGGTTATGTGAGGGGATGAGAGATTCTTAAAGGACAGATCTGTATCGATCTCGTAGTGTACAGTTCATCGGCTGGAGAGGCGTCTGTGATTGAGGCCTCTTGAGAGAACATTTGCACTGTATTGCGTTCGATCTCATCCGGAGCGCGAGCTTGGTTTTTTGCTCTCTTTTTAATGGTAGTAAAATCAATTAAAAGCGTCAGTGAAGGCAACTTCCTGGATTAATTTACTTGAAAGAGAAAGGAATATAAACAGGATTGATTAAAAATACTCCACAAGATGATAACTTTAAGTTGTTCACAAAGATTCACTAGATGAATCACTGAAATATACAGTATATGGTACGAACATTTCACGTTGTTTCGCTATATTTTTGTGTTGAAAGTAATTATTTTACTTTATTTATTAATAAATAAATTAGCGCTGTCATAGTGATTAATCGCGATTAATCGATTCCAAAATAAATATTTGTCTATATATATAGTGTGTGTGGCATGTCTATATAATAAATATCATGTATGGCATGTATATATAAATGCACGCACATACATGTGTGTATATATAACAAATATTAACATAAATGTACAGTATATAAATGCATATTTAAATATAATTTACATTATGTATAATGTATAAAATATATAAATATTACTCATATTTCTTAAATATAAACACGTATGTTTGTGTATACATATTCATATACACACCACACACATATACAGTATATAAACGCAAACAGTTATTTGGAATCGATTAATCACAATTGAAAATCGATTTGACAGCACTTAAATAAATAAATGAGCAGAATTATTTTCTTTATTGTTCGTAAAACAAATCCGTAAATGTTTGCAATGCATTGATGTCAAGACGTTGCGATGATTACTCTCAATATTATTTGTGTTATTAATAATGTAAATTTTAGGGGTGTCAAGCGATTAATCGGATCCAGAATAAATAATGCATGTATTTGTATGTTTTTATGACTACAAAATTAACATGCACAGTACACAGACATACAGTATGGCATTTGACAACCTTATTCCCTATAACCTTAATTTCCGTACATTACATTACATCAATATCATACATGTATGTTTCAGGCCTGTGTTTGAAGCCATGCGATGTTCACCGCACAACCAGAGTAACCCAGACCGCTTATCGAATTAATGTTTGCACGAGCCATTCCTTAAAATGTAAGCACTAGCGCAATGATCTTCTCAAAATAAATAACACCTGACAGAGTAATTATTTAGCTGTCACATCTTTTCAAACGCCTCTCAAAAGAAGCTTTCGCTCGGCAATCTGTCTATTAAAAAGAGCGACAAAAGAAGAGCGCTGAGGCTGAATGCTAGTCGGCTAATGTCACCAGAGAGCGAGCTAAAGTCGAAGCATGCGCCCGTTAACAATGCTAACGTCAATTACTCAAAGGCACGAGATGAAAAGGAGAAGGGTACGGCTTAAATTCCTGATTGACTGCAGGAGGGACCAGACGCTAATGAAACGATCTTTCTTTCGCTAGCTCGCGCTGACAGGCGGAGAGACAGAAGTGAAAGGGAAGACACCAAATTACCAGGCGCCTTTATCTGCGCACTTCCAGGTTGGGTGTGATTGTACATTATGTGGGGTAATGATCATGACTGCAGGCGAGTATTTATATGCTAAAGCATCTGCTAGACTCGCGCTCTCTCTCTATCATCAGCTGAGAGACTTTGATCTGGCATCATCTTGGTGGAGAAGGTGATGAGAAAAACAATAGTTTTAAACGTCGAGAGATGGGCTGGAACGTTCCATAGGGATATAGGCAGACAGAGATGGAAAAACGGTTACCTCAGCAGACCTAAAAGGCTGTTTGGTTGGGTTGAAAAAGCGGTAATTATGAGGTAAAAGTTTTGTTTATTTGATTTTTTAAAGCTTATATTGTTTGTTATTATAAAAATGAGGTCAAGCTATTACAATTTAAAGTTGAAGTCTGTAACTTTTGCCACTTTGTATATCGCCACCCAACTTTAAAACATAAAATTGCAGGTTATTTTACAAAAATATATTTTTTTGTAGTCATTGTTTTTATTGCCACAAATACTTTTTGTAAATATTTTATACAGTATAGTTTAAGTTAAATGAGATCAAGCTATTTTTTACCATAAAATCATAATAGCTCAACTAAATCATTGACTACGTTTACATACCTCATAATGCGATAATAATAGGATTTTGGCAATATTGCGATTACACTTTACCTCATGTAAACGCAATCATTCGATCTAAATAATGCAATTAAGGTCATAATCGAAGTAACAAATGTGGTGTACGCCGGTTTTAATCGCAATAAGAAGGCATGTAAAGACCTTAATAGCATGTATGTAGTCTCGCGTAGCCAGACCTAAATTGGAGCTTATCGCCGCTTTCTTTGGAAAGACCCGCCCAAGAAGCCATATGACTGACAGGTAAAGCAACCAATCACGTTTCGTTTTGTGCCGCGTCATAGAGGCGTGGAAAGTCCCCGCAGTCACAGACCAATGTACATTCAACAATAACAGTAACAACAATGATTATAAGTTCATGCCATGAACTTCGCATACTTTTAAGAATTGAGCGTTTAGTCGATCGTGATGAATTCTTATAGCAACCGTTGTAAACACGACAGCTTATTTCTTAGATCAGAAGGCTTTGTTGTTTCCAGGCAAACAGTTAAAGAACGCGACACGCATGTCTCCCGGAAATCCTGTGAAATTCAACCAATCAGATGACGACTTCGGATGCGCTGAAGTGTTTCCAGAAAAGTGTGCCATGATCCGTTGGCTGAACGTCTGAGGCTGAGACTAGCATTTATGCTACTCTGATCAAGGTGCGCATGCACTTTTGTAACACACCTCAAGCGCAAATTCATGGTAAACATCACAGTATAAAGTTTTACAGTCAACACAACTCCCTGTCAGCGGTCTCTGCTCCTTATCTTCATACAGAAACAGCGTGAACGCGATGACAGCGTACTCAAACGCAGCGGAGACATTTTTATCATATTTCTGTATTTATCACGGTTCTGATAACTATGAAACGCTTCCGGAGGAAGGCGTTTATTATTTGACGCAATTCACGCGAATATGTTAAAACGATAGCCAGTAACACGTCTACTGTACCTGAGAGCATCATTTGTACTGTGTATTATAGCAAATAATCAGAATAATAAAAACTGCGTGTAAATGGGAGTGAAGAGGTTTGCTCAGTGGCGTTGCTAGGCCCTTTTTAGGGGAGCTAAAGCCCCCCTAAAGTTCTAGCTTAGCCCCCCTAAAATATTGTGAGTAATAATATAATCTGTACAAGAATTCGAGATCGCTTTATAGTCCCCTTTAAAACTGTTATTATGAAAACGGCGTTAGGCTGCGTTATTTAGCGCATTCTTCAGTTCACAGCAGCACATTGGAGTGAACGTCAAGCAGAGTAACGTTACAAAGTGTGTGCATTAACATGACATCTGCATTTTTGCCATTCTTTGTTATAAATCCGGCTTAATATGATGCAGGAGCGTACAACAAAAGTGTACCTAGAAGCTCTTTGTCGTTTTTCATACGCTTCAGTATTTGTATTATTAATTTAAAACTTATTGTGGATGTAATAGATGAACACGCAGTCATGCACAGGAGTGACGGCGCTCGTGCTAATCAGAGTGAATGGCAGGGAAACATATCAAGTTATTCCTATAAATAATGATTCAGCAGTTGATTGTGACATTAATTATATGGATTTGTGCCTGTTGTTGTCACTTTGAATTATAAATGTTGCAGATTGACCGATTAATGTGATATTCATTTGAATAACAATAACTTGTCTTTATGCTTTTCTGCATATTCTTTCTTAATTGTTTATTTTAGTAATGTATACAGTATGTGGTGCTTAGAGTGTGGATTTATATACAGTATATCCCCATTGGAGGCTGAGCCCCCCTAATATTGAAAACCTAGAATCGCCCCTGGGTTTGCTCATGTCATGTAAACACATTACTGCGATTAAGTCCTTACTCTGATTATTGGAAATAATCGCATTATTTTTGCACATGTAAACGTAGTCATTGTCAACATCAGGAATTATTATTATTACTACTACTAATAATAATAATCACCGTAATCATATAACTTTTATTATCTAAATAAAATAATAACTAAATTAAATATATTTATAAGAAAATTATCATTATTATATTATTAAAGCACTGTTTTTATGTACTTGCTTGAAAACTAAAAACTTGAATTGCAGCTTCAGCTATGCAAATGTTGCACTAACACGTTGGACGCTTTAATTGACTTTTTTATTTGCTTGTCAAACTCATTTTTTCTTAAATTGGCAGGTGTTGATTCTGAACCCTGCTTATCAAAATCTGAGTGACATTAAAAACATGAGTTTGGGCGGATATATTTATTCTCTTTTCAGTAAGCTTTCTGATCGATCTAAACTGATCCAAACCACGGCAAACCACACTGTAAACATCCCTGCAGCTCGAAATGGATCTCCACACGTAAACAGGTAAAATGCAAATAAAAGAGTATTAAATCTCAAACATAATAACAGTAATAGTAATAATTCCTTGTTTCTTTGTTTAAATGTCATGCAAAATGTCAGTTTTAATATCACAGGTGGCACCGCTTCTGTTAGCGCCCCGCCGTCGGACAATAATCTGTTTACTTGCGAATTCTTTGGGTGTGGACCAGACTAATTTAAAAACATTTGGCTTGTGTTTCAGGAGAGGCTGCTAAGTGAAATGTCAGACATAATTTGTCATATCTCATGGGAAATCATTCTGTTCACCTTCTAAACCAACTAACAAGGTTGAACGGATGGTAACATAAATATAAGAAAAAGACGTATCTGATACAGCTTGCCTGTGGAAGAGCGGAAAAAATTTAACGCGTGAATCTAGTCGCTTTCTGTACTGTTGCTGGCTTCGAAACAGATGGTTTTCTAATTCCTGTGTTATTTTTTATAGCAGATAGATGGCACCCTGAATTCTGTGGACTGTATCTCTCCCGTGACCCTTGCCCCCTCCCCTTCACCAGCCTTACGTCCGACCTGCCGGACAGGTGGCGATTCTCAGATATTGGGGTCAGCCAAGTGCGTCTTTGCTGTTTGCAGAAGATGAGCTACTCAGGAAAAATGTGCCACCTCAGGGACCAGAAACACCACAGTTGCAAGTTCCAGATTACAGTCTGTGTTCCTCGGCTTGGTTTGATGGCTTTGTATTTTTTCTGCTAAGCTCGTATTTATGTCTCGCGGTCGGCGGTGGGCGCGGATCAATTTTTAGATCACGGTGGCTGCTCGTCTAATTTAATTCTCACCTTCTGTCTACAGAGCTGCCTTTAAATTGAATTATTGTTCTTGCTAGTGTAGAAAAGCTGAGTGATTTTAATGAAATGTATTCATTTTAATTAATTTTATTTAACGTGACATGGTGAGATTTAAGGTCCTTTGTGTGATTTGTGGTATTTTGGTGTAGTTGTTTAGCATGTATATAGTGTTTCTATGGTATCCATGAGTGTCTAGGGGCCAGTCGGAAGGAAAAGTACAACAACCCCTAATGAGAATCAATGTGCCCTTCAGAGGGATTGTCAACCTGTGTGCTAATTAGAATGATGATGCATGCATTAAAAGACTTAATGCTACCCACACAACGCAACATTAAAATAAAGTTTCCATGGTTACAGCTTGCATCACTCTCAGTTTGACCTCCATACGGCTGATGGGGTGGTGTGATATGAGCCCGACCGAGACGGTTATGCTGGCGTCGGGCCAAGCACGCCGAACGGAGAGGATGACAGCTGTGTTGGATATGCTCTTTTTCAGATCTGAAGAACCCCAGTCTAGTGTTATTATCCGAACCCTAAACAGCTCAACATATGGGCCTGGCCTCCAAGAGAGCAAAGATTGCTAAAATCCGTTACATTGACATTTTTTCCTCTATGCAGTTGTGGTGGTCTGCATTCAAGTGCTCGTGTCGCTCAACTGGTTGAGTATTGCGATAGCGCAAAGATTGTGGGTTCGATTCTTTTTAGGGAACACATATGATGATAAAAAATGTTTAGCTTGAATGTACTGAAGTCATTTAATGCTTAAATGTAGCCCAACTGTAAATGTCAACGCAATGGGATATACAACCAAACGTTGTTAGGGTGACCGGCATATTAGCATGGAGCCTGTTTGCCATGTCGTCCATGCATTTTTATGAGGATTTGAGGCTTTAATATTGGGCCTGCACACCATCCTTGATTGATTCTGGCTCGTTGGCATTCACAGTTTTGCTGCGTGTAATCTCCCTTTAATGGACTTCTGGTGAGAACCATAATAAACCATTTAGTGGGATTACTGTACTTGAAGCCACTGGCTTTCTGACCCCACTGAGTGAGGTTTGCTCCCGATGGCTGTCATTAACTCCATTATTTAGGTTCTGAAAACCAAAGGACCTTAAAAGATGAAATAGTCAACAGTGATAATCACATTAATCTTTGTATATCATGTACTTCAGTGGAAAATGCTAATGGCAGTTCAATTGCTATGAGCACTTTAAATAGAACTTTAAGATTAGCTTTAGAACAGTGATATAGAGCTATGTGGGTTTTACATGGGAGTATATATATATTTAAATTTCATAATTGTGGTTGTATATTTTTAGCCTTTGTTTAAGTCTTAACCCTGTAGGAATTGAAATAGGTGTCATAAAAAATTGAAATAAAGTTGACATTTGATTATTAAAACTTTAGGGGTGATGCAATATACCGGAATAGGTAATGATATTAATAACCGTGATTATAGATATCATTTATAATTAATTCAGTATCAGTCTCTGGTTGACACTCCAACATAGTGGTTTTGCATTAGTTGAACATTTTATATACAGAGGTATACATTAGTGACGTATTTTTACTCTACTCGAGTGTTTTTACTTTGGAAATTTTTTACTTCACTACATTATAAAGCATATAGCCTATCATACGTTTTACTCAACTACGTTTCATTAACATTTTAAAAACGTTTTTTATAGGTTTTTTACCCTTAAAACCTAAGTCCATTAAAATCCAGTACTTTCTAGTACTAGACTCTAGCTTCCATTGTATTACTTAACATTTTTGAGTAAAATACTTGAGAATGAAATGTAGTGGAATAAAAAGTGCAATATAATGTATGCTTTATAATGTATTAAAGAAAAAAATTCCAAAGTAAATGCACTCTAATAAAGGACAGATGATTGAAAAATGTACTTGAGAGAAAAATACTAAGTACTGGCCATTTCTGCTGTCTTAAGAGCCACAATGGTAACAAACTTCACTTGTATCTTGAGTTGGCCAAAAAGATAAAAAAACACAAAATAAACAAAGTTTATTAGTAGATATCATGATACAGCAGCTTCATTATCATGAATTATTTGCCCACAACAATTGTCACATGGAAATACACATTTCTTGTCATATTGCGCTTGATTTAACTCTGCTTTGTTAATCCAGATTCATAATAATGACTTTTCTTGTCTTTTTGACACAGTGTTCCTTTTAAGATGACGTCATGAATCCCTCCACGTTTGAATCCCTCCAGTCACCTGGCTCCATTATGGTATGTAACGCCCTCTTTTCATGATCAATTCTAACACAAAATGTGTATTTTATTCAACCAAAAGTCTCTCAGATGTAGTCATGAAGAGTTCAGTTCCAAAATGAGATAACTCTGTTGTTTAAATGTTTCAAAAATCATGTTTTTTATTATGTTATCATGTTTTTAATGTGTTTTATTGTGTTAGTTAGCGGTGTTTGTTTTTGAGTTATTATGGCTTAAATAAAAAAAACTGCAGTTTGATTGATAGTCGGAATGCACAATAAAAAAACTAGATTTTTGAACAATTTTAAAAACGGAGTTATCTCATTTTGGAAACAAACTCTTCATGTGTTGCTAAGAGCATTTCAAAACTGTATGTCAAACTCACCCGCTTAACTTATTGGCGAGTCACGCATACGCTTATTCAAGAAAGTGACCTTGTTGGAATGCTCAGGGTTGGCCACCGCCATCACAGCCTGTATTCCTTTCATATAAAAACTAGGACGATAGCAAGGTCTGTAAACGAATGACTGTAACTCTAGTTTCTAACACTATCTGTCTTAATTATCCTATTACCCGCCTCCAATCTCACCTCTTCTTCTGCCCCGGCTGAGCCCCGAGTTAACAAGTATCATTCGGTTACCGAGAGCTGCCGCAGAGAAAACAGACCACACAGCCTTCATTTAAAACCTATCGACCATACTTTTTTTATACCAACACCGGCTTGTTCTTGGAAAGCCGGACACGGTCGTTTTTTGGAAAGGCCTGCGTCTGTTCCAACATTATGTTGGAAACCTGCGTAATGGAGATACGGTTATTCCCCCGGACGCAAATAAACCCGTCTCTGGATGTGTCATTGTGTTGCCGCAAGATAAACATGTCAAACTTTTACAGTCGCGGTGTGAGAAGTTCAGCAGTTCAAACTTGATCAAAAGGACAAACGTTTGACCGTTTGCTCCTCTCAAGGCTTTGGGATTTTAACAATCGTCGTTGTTATCACAGATTCGTTGCGTACAACGCGGCTTTTGTTGAAGCTAAATTGCACCGTTCAATAGACTGTGTCAAGCCCCTCATTTAGATTTGGCTTAGCCTCAACCAGAGACGGTTTGATACGACAGGAATGAGACTTGTTTAAGGGTTGAGAGCGTAATAAATAAAGGCTTAAAGCACGCCATCATGTTCGTGTTTGAAAGGCAAAGTGTTATTCAGGACGGAAACGTCAGGGTGAGAAGCCAAAACACGGAGTAAGCGCTTCGGGTCTAACACCGGTCTTTGTTAGCAGGTGACATCCAATTGCACCACAAAGGGAGTCTGACAATGGCAAGCCCCTTTTATGCTAATAAAACAGCTTCTTTTGTCAGGTTTTTTCTTTAGGAGGAGAAATGAAAAAATAAATAGCTTAATGGATTTTCAGGTATTCACTGATCTTACGTATTAGCGTTTGGTAGTCACCTTCATGTTATTTCACATTTAAAGAAATGGTTGACCCTAAATGAAAATTCTGTCATCTTTTGCTCACCCTCATGTCATTTCAAACCTGTTACGAAAAAGATATTTTAAAGAATGTTGTTAACTGAACAACGGCGGTTCCCATTGACTTGCATTGATTTTGTGTCCATAAAATAGAAGTCAATGGGTACCGCTGTTGTTCGGTCAACAATCTTCAAAATAACTTCTTTTGTGTAGAAGAAAGAAAGTCATACAGGTTTGAAATGACAAGAGGTGACACTATGCAGACCGATCGGCATATAGCATTACTGTCGAGACGCTCTCACGATACTTAGATGTCATGCGCATAGTGATGCATTTAAACACACCTCATGGCATCCTGTTGTTGTTTCTCTCACGCCGCTCTGTTGACTTATAAAACCTCATTTCATGATTTTTTTTCATGTCACCTACTGTTATGTAGGCTGTGTTGTTCAGTTGAAGCATCATGTTTGACCAGCACCGCAACATCGCACAATTCGATGAATCCATTTCCGGACAGTTGCCACTTGGCATTGTTTTATCATTACCCGGTCTTCCATACTATGAGCTCACATCCTGAACTAGACCAACAAACATGTCATCCAGCCGAGCAGGTGGACTGAAAACATGAAATTCACAGATTTAGGCACCTCTGTGTTCAGTGCACCTGAAATATCTCTGTTGGATGAGCTCTGCGTTTCGCACGCCGCAGAAATGATGGAAATGTTGCGATTTTCCCATGCGCGCCGTGGCAGGCTTTATAGATTAGAACAGGCGCGCGTCTTCCATCACACTTATGTACATGTGCGAATAATGAGAAGAGAGGTTTTATGATTAGCCCAGGAACTCGAGCGGGTACACTGTTGAATCCGACCTGTCAGACAGCTTAAGAATTCGAACACTGACAAAAGCTTCTAAGTGTCACCTGCTGTCGGTTAAGCTAATCCTCACACTCACAGCGAAGGGTGTTGACGAAAAAATTGGGAGTCTTTGGTTAAATTATACATGTTGAGAGCCTGGAGTGAATGACATCTAAATTAATGAGGTGAGGTGGAGACTGTCACGTGATGCTTCTATAATAACATGCACGGCTCCCATAGTATATGTACTGTATATAGTGTGTGACCCTTTAATCTAAAATTTGTAAACCCATCTTAAAGCTGCTCGTTTTTTTGTGTGTGTTTTACTACATAATATGTGACTTTGAAGACCATGTCAAAGATTAAAATAAGTATTTAGGAAGCCAACTTATTCTTTCTTTTTTTAATCATAGTGTCATTCATTTCAGTATTAGTCATGAAATGGAAAAAACAATACTGTTTCATTTATAGCAAGGTTTGCCAAACGGGGTTGTGAACCCCTGGTGGTTTGCGAGGGAATTGCACGGGGGTTCGTGAGTTGGTAGGCTACTGTATGTCTGTGTGTAGATACAAGTTGTTTCCATTTTTTTGAAAAATGTTAAATTACAAAGAAATGTTACAGGTTTGATAATAGCAATAGTATGTAAAATGCTACTAATAGAAACTTGAAAACAAATAAAAACGAAATGTTTTGAAGTTGGAAATGCGCTTAATTAAATTATTGAAATATTGACTTAAAGGGGTCGTTCATCCAAACCTGTATAAATTTCATTGTTCTGATGAACGCAAAGAAAGATATCTGGAAGAATGTTTGTAACCAAACAGTTCTGGGTCACTATTGACTACCATAGTACGGAACACAAACTCCTATGGTAGTCAATGGTGCCCCAGTACTGTTTGGTTTCCCACATTATTCAAAATGTCTTTTTTGTTTGTTAAAAATAGCTAAGAAATCTGTACAGATTTAGAATAACTTGAGGGTGAGTAAATGATTTACATTTTTGGGTGAACTATAACTTTAACTATAACTTTATATTCAAAGAATTAAATCCCGTTTAATACGTTTGATAAAAGAGAGATGCAACATGCGGAGGTGATTCGTATTTACATTTATGCATTTGGCAGACACTTTTATCCAGAGCGACTTACATTGCATCATACTATACATTTGTATCAGAGTACGTGCAATCCCTGGGATCGAACCCATGACCTTGGTGTTGCTAGCGCCGTGCTCTAGCCACTGAGCTACAGTGGTTTTTCCCAGAACTTTCAAATCGTAGGCCTAATGTAGAGCTAAGTAAGCTTAAACTTTGTATTATTCGGACAACGTTCTGAATTAGGGTCGGCAATCCCCGGGGTTTAAGTTGAAATAAATCTGGTTACGTTTTGACATTCATTAGGTTTAAGCATAGATACTAATTAGCGTAATCTTCTTAGCTAAAGGCTACCACACAAAGCTCTTTAAAACCCAATAACAATGCGATATTAAATTGCTCTCCCTGAACAGACCAGTCGAGGATTTACACGCAAAATGAAAGAAAAACGTCACAAATACTCACACAAAAATGTGAAAATCAGGCGCTGATGTTGTATTTACATTGGCGCTCTTAAGCGTGCAATACAGTGGCTTTTCTGTTTTGAAAATTTGGCTTTTCGCTTCTGTTAACAAGTGGATTGCTGCAACAGTTCCCTCGTGGTTTGTGTTATTGATTCTTCACAACAGCAAAATGCAAAACTAAGATGACAGCTTTGACACACTGGTGACTCTATATAGTTATTTACAGGACGTTTGCCTTGACACGATGGGGTGGCCGCTTGCGAGTCTACTGTTGCTTATTGATTTGAAATGTACAGCGTTTCAGATAGATTGCCAATACAACCAAACACTCAGCCGAGAAGAACCCGTCGAGAGCTGTTTAACATACAGCACACGATCGCACGTATAATTAACTCTTGGGTAAAAACGCCCTCAGGAGAGTCGCTGAAGAGTCTCTCATAGGGCTCGACTCAGCTCCGTGTGCGTGTGTGTGTGTGTGTGTGTGTGTGTGCGAATGTGTGTGTTGCCGTAAATGTGTGCAGACTTTACAGAATACCACGGTGTTGTAAGTGAATTAGCGTAAATGAATTAGCCAATTAAAAGCAATAACACGACCCAACAGGGAATTTCATCCGTTGTCCGCCAACAGCATCTGACAACCTTACGAAAATTAGCCGAGCGCATTTCTCCGGCAGTCAGTCAATAAAGATTGTAAAACCTGTTATAGGTTACCTGGTTTTGACTATATTAGCCACAATTACGTTAGCTGTATTTTAATTTCTTCGCCTAATTCGTTGTGTCAGGCGTGACGGCCGATAGTCACGCCTAATAGTTTAATTTAACCTTTACCTGTTTTTGCCTACATTAAAAATGTAGAGGGTTTAGGTGATGATTATGATGATGACTTCTTTCTTACAATAGTAAAGGAATTTATAGTGTTCAGATAAACTGTTCAGGGAAAGGGGAATTCTCCCCTTACCCCTTATTTACACCGCACGCATCTGCGGCACGTTACGGCTCCGGCGAAGTTTTTTTCCGTCCTCAATGCGGTGCCAATGTACACCAGGAGCGTCTCAAACACGAAGCGGTTGAATTCACAAGACCACCTGATTTGCCTGTCCGACATTGTTTTTCTTCATTTTTTGTGTTTTTTTCATGATTGTTTGGGGTTATATAATAAGAAAGTTGGCTAAATGGTTATTTTTGTCTGGTATATTGTTTTGTTCATTGCTATGAGTCATGCTTTGTTCCCTTATGAACATTAACCATGGTTTTAATACACTTAAAACAAAAAACATGATTATTATGTTAAACAATATTTTAACACAAAATAACCATGGTTTACGGGTCACAAGCATCAGAACAGTGGGGCGCGTTCCATACAGATCACAGATCAACCACAGTCCGCTGGCCCACAAGCTTTCAATGTAACAGTAAACAGGTTTTACTGCTATATTGCTTTGGTATTTGATGCGTGGAGATTTACATTCTCACCTACATGCCTCTGGAGAAGCACGTTTTTCTTTCAACTCAGTGGCAGTTATACCGCCACTCCTGTCTGAGGATACACGCTGTGATCAGGCTGCTCAGGCGCCGACAGACACGCATCTCTATCAGAATATTAGCAAAAAAGAGCGAAAATAACGCTCTCCATAAACCTAATCCAAACATTTTTGTACATTACATTAGGACCCAAGTCGTGACTGTATGGTCAACGTTGGGGTGGCAACTGAGGTGGCAAAGTTCATTTCAGGGTGGCAGCTGCCACCCGGTGCCACCCCTGTGGACACGCCACTGGTGTCATTTCTAAAAAGTTTCCTGAAATGGAACCTCTGACGTTCAAGTTCTCTGATGGGAAAACCTCGTCCTACTTCCACCCACTGTAATCCAGCTGATCTATAATTTTCCTCCGGTAAATCAATAGATGTTTAGATAACCAGTGGCAATGAGCTGACCAACGTTTTCTTTGTTTACCCTCCCGTGTTCATTATTAGCGGCTCATCAAATATTAAAGAGACCTGAAACGCTCCGTTCCCACAGAAATCACTTTAGTTTATGGTTCATGCTTATTCTGCGAGGAAATTAAAGGGGAGAATAATGTTTTTTTTAATATTATGCCCTCTTTGATAAATTGCCCCCTGAGAGCTTTTTTCTATTACTGCAATATAAAATTGGAAAAATTGATTGCGGGGTGATACAAGCATTCGCTTTCTCCATCTTTTTGTATATGAAGCCAAAACTTTATGGCTAACCGTTTTTGGAAAGTACGAAACACCATTTAAACTCTTCTAGTTTTGTCTGGTTTTGAAAGTACAATAATCAGTCAAACTTAAAGCTAGACTAACACAGAAGAGATGATAAAGTATAGCACATAATGTACCTTTGACTTTTTCTATATAAAGCACTCCAAAAAATGAAATTCTTACTTATTTGTAACTAGTAATTTTTAGTATTGGTATTTAGTATTAGTATTTCTTAGTCTTGTTTTGCAGTACAAATGTCAAAAAGTTCTAAAGTCAAGAAAAAGTGTAAAAATCAGGATACATTTCCATAAGAAGCAAATTGACCTAAATCAATATTGACTTTAGAGGAGTAAAAAATAAACGTTTGAAGTAGTATTTAGTAAGGAGGTCAAACTTAAGTCAAGTTTATCTTTCTTACACCACTGGCAAATATTTCTGCATGTTTTAATCATAAACTAACTTAGGCCTAATAAATTTATAATTTAATTCTTATTTTAATTTTACAAAAAGAATTTAACAAGAAATGTTTTCATTCAGAAAACTGCTTTAAATTGTAATTAAATAATATATTTTAATTAAAAATGTAGCGAAATAGTTTAATAATCATTTCTGTTTTTATCCAGAAAACAGGATTAAAACTGTATTTAATTTAATAAAAAATAAAAATAATTTAATTTAATTCGTCTTCTCAAGTATGTGTGTTAATTCAAGAAGTAATGCATTTATTTTGGCTGGTATGTTCCTATTAAAAACAGTAGGCCTAGGTAGGTGGTATTCTTTGTTTATTGTGTATATAGTTACGTTGTGTTTATATAGTTGTATAAACAATTTAAAGTGTGTTTTAAAGATCAATGGTTGCATTTCTTATCACACAGGTACAAGTTCAATAGCTGTTTCTGTGTCACCCCGTCTAATCTCTTCATCTCAACCCAACAGCTTTATCAGCTTGAATTGCTCGATACAGACGGAGAACGCATTTAAGGACTTTTCTCTCAAGCAGTGAGTTCGTGAAAGAAAGCGAGCTGTTTTCTTTTATACGCAATTACACCTTTTTTAAACTTCCAGGAACGACGTCGCTCAGTCGTACCCATTGGATGAGGCGAGTGGTGAGCATGTAATCTGTCTATTATACTCTTATGCCAGGCTTCTGTCTCTAACTCTCTCTGCATTGATTCAAGTTTGTTTGTTGGCTGTCAGGGCCCACGTTAGAAATCTATGATGCTTTGATAAATTAAACGCAACGCAACCTATATGCCTTTAGCTCTTGTAAACCTGACAATGCGAGAGATGAAGTAAGTCTACAAATGCCCTGCGGTCCGTTTATTTATAGTATATTGTTTTGATAAGAATGAAGGCTGTGTTTGAAACACATTCAGGAACGTTCGTATTGATCTTTACTCTCGGCGCTTGAGAAGTTTGAATATAAATTGCGTTTTTAATGGCTTGAGGTAGGCAAAATATAAAAGGGTCAAAAAAGTTGACTGACTTTCTCACGACCAGCATCTGTAGATCATCCAGTTCCTCAGATGAATAAACATCTCAATTGCACAAGCAGAGACAGAATACCTTGAAACACTTAAAAAAAAACCACGGTGAAGTAGAACGTCTTATTGAAGCAGCTCTTTTGTTTGCCAAATGTACAATGAACTGTCATCCGCTTTTAATGGCAGTCGATTCTGAAACTGTTTGTCTCTGTCATTTATTCAGTCCATCATATTAATGATACCACGAACACATGGAATTGCATTAAAAGACTTGACTGAAGTCTCAAATTAATGACCCTATTTATCTGCGTATTAAATGTCCTTGGTTTCAATGTGCTTGATTCATAAGTGTATGTTATTCAAAAGAAAACATGTCTGCTTTCATCAACGCACGGCAATGCTTTCCGCCTCTGAAACTTCTTTTTTCTGCTGATGTCACCAAGGCCGCACAGGCTGGAGAATGATTTTAGCTGTATAATATCTAAGGAAATAAATGTCATTTATGCATTTGGACTTACAGTACATCCAGGTTATACATTTGATCAGCATTACCTCGAAATATATCCCACGTCTGTATTTCAATGTATTGTATTTGCTTAATGGTTTGTTCAGAATTTCACACCCAAAATGAAAGATCTCTCATCGTTTATTCATCCTGATGTCATTTTAAACCCGTTTGACTTTTCTTCTGCAGAGCACAAAAGAAGATATTTTGAAGAACGTTGGTAACCATACAACACTGACCCCCCATTGACTTGTATGGACACTAAATCACTGAGACATTTCTCAAAATATCTTCCTTTTGTGTGCCACAGAAAAAACGAGTCATATACAGTTCTGAATGACATGAGCATGAATAAATGATGGGATTTTCATTTTTGCTTGAATTCTCCCTTTAAGGTTGCTGTTGAGTGAAATCTTACAGTTAGATGAATTGACAAAGTAAAAGTGCACACTAAAGTACAGATAGCCTTGCAATGGCACGTTCACTTTGAACGATCCTTGAGCCGGAAAAATGCGGCGCTCAATCTTTTCAGCCTCGCAATACGTTCGCCGCAGCCGGTAATGTAGACAGGCCTTTAGCCCCTAAGGTAATAAAAACCAATGAGATCTCCGAGGCACGCCAGGTCTCGAACTATAAACTCTCTTTTCTCAATGCCAGCCGCGCACCTACAGACGGAAGCGGTCCTGTTCAAGTCGTTTAAAAAACTACTTTTATTTCTTCCACCCTTGCAGCTTCGCGGCCGTTTGCCTCCACAGAGAATTTTTCACAGAGCGCGCAGCATCTCTTGTTTGTCTGCTCGAAGCCGCTTGCAGAAAAATCTGCATGACGGCTCCTTTTGCCAGAAACAGCTGTATGAAGGGCATCTTTAATGCAAGCTCGCAGCGATACAAATCCCTGTGAAATCCAACGCTTCCAGGTCATCACATTTTAGCCTGGTGTTTGGGCTGAGAGAGGTGCTTATTCGGCTGGCGCTGTGTCCATGGAATCGTCTTCTTTCTGATTTGTTTGTCTGAATGTAGGTAAAGCGAACCATCAGCAGCCTCAATTCATAGTTCAGCGTGTTTTGAGGTGACTTAAAGGGACAGTTCAGTCAAAAATGAAAATTCTCTCATCATTTTCTCACCCTCGAGTTGTTCCAAATCTGATGAACAAAGACAAAGATATTTGGAAGAATGCTTGTAACTAAACAGCTCTTGGCCACCATTGACTTCCATAGTGGGAAAAATGACAATGGTAGTCAAAAGTGCCCCAGAACTGTTTGTTTTCCTACATTCTTCAAAATATCTTTTTTGTGTTGAACAGAACAAAGAAATTTATAAAGCAATTTTTCCTACTATGGGAGTCAATGGTGGCCAATAACTGTTTGGTTACAAGCATTCTTCCAAATATCTTTCTCTGTGTTGATCAGAACAAAGACATTTATACAGATTTGGAACAAAACAGAATTTTCATTTTTGGGTGAACTGTCCCTTAAAGCAGTGGTTCTCAAACTTTTTCGTTGTAAGGCCCCCTTTATGTTAAGTGCATCGCTTTGCGGCCCCCCATATAAAGACGTATAATCTTAAACTTAGAATTTTTATTAAACCAAAAACATTCAGTTATACAATGCTGAAACCTCAATTCTTTTGGTTGGTGGTGTCATTTTTCTGATGTTTGATTGCATAAAATCTATGATAAATTTCTATATTTCATAAAATGCCACAAAATCTGTGGCCCCCTAGATCCATCTTGGGGGCCCCCAGGGGGCCACGGCCCCCAGTTTGAGAACCACTGCCTTAAAGTTACAAAGGCTTCTCTTTTATAGCGTTGGAGGTCTTAATAAAGTTCCTCTGAGATCTCTGACTTGCAAGCGCAGTCGTTGTCTTATCAGTTTGAGGCGTCGTTGATGTGCTATCCATCTTGTCCTTGATGTATCTTTTTTTGTTTGTTTTAATCTAAATGGTGACTTGAGTATAACAACCTTCGAGGTTGCACGGTTTGGTTGGGGGTTGTGGGGAGGATTGTTGCCCATCAAACTGATTCAAAGACATGGTATTGATCCCTTGGCCTTATATAACTAATTCCAGCCGAGCGTCACACCAACAAACGCTCTTTCAAACAGCTTGATTTATTATCAGCCACAATGACACAGAGGTGGAACCGTTCGAGATGCCCATCTGTCCATCACTTCATGCTGTAATGTGCTTCAGTATTAGCTGCGGCTAGCGTGCCATTACTACGCCTTTCACAGAGGATGTCACAGCACATCAAGAACTTCATTTCAGCTCGCGAGAGGCCAGTTTTGAATTTTTTCAATGTGCTTCGTGTGAGCTGACTATATTTGGAAAAGTTTTGACTGCTTTTGTTATAATATTCAAGTATTTGTTGAATATTGCAGAATCACGTTCAAGATCTGTATGGAAGAGTGGCTTGTTTTTTAAATAATTCAGTAATTAGTTAATGATTCATAGAACGGATGAACCACATGGTCTCTGCGTTTCCCAGTTTAGCAATCCCAGCATGCATCTCTCCAGCTGTGAACCTGGCAGGTGGTTTTCTCTTATCACGGTTCTCTTCCTCCACGTTAAACCGTCATCAAACATCACAGCCTCCCTCGCGCTGCGCCGGATGTTTATGGGAAGTGATTTTATTGCACAAATATAATCCAAACAAGTCTACAGCGTTTTAACAAGTCACCTGCCGTTTAAAACAAAGCTGTTCAGGACGGTTTTATAACCCCGTATAACATTTCATTGGGAAGAGCTGAATTAGCAATTAGTTCAAGAATCATGGTTCGTGTCGCTCGGTTTCGCTTACGATGCGTCCGTGTCATGATCATCTACTCCAAAGTTTACTTTGAAATCCCGCAGGTAGACAGAAGGTCACTCCATGCGGGCCCGAGCGCACTACCATGCAACCGCTTATTTATTAATTTTCCGCCGGCGATTGGTCACAAGATGCTTTTGAAAGCCAAACGGCGATGCCTGGAATAAGTATCGAGTGTTTGTGAAGGCGTTTGCACGCGGGTGTGTGTGATAGAGAATGTAACGTTTACCTCCAGAGACACAGCATTTATTATGCGCCGCTTGCATGCAGCCCTGACCTTTACCCACAATCCCGCAGTCTCCCATTGGCACCACGCAGTCATTAACAGGGTTTAACCTTTCGTAGGCATCAGGGAAGGGAGAGGAACGGCAAGAGTCCTGTTACATATTGGTTTTATAACACGGAGACGAACGTCTTACCACAAAACCCTGTATAGTTTAACCAGCACCTAAATCTGCTAAATGCAATTTCATACTACAGGGTTTCCCCAACACAAGAATTAGCGGGAAAGAACGATAAAGATAGGAACCAAAAGGATGCTGGGAAGGAGTTCACAGACGCTGATATATAGAGCGGTCGCCACCATCAGATACTGTGCGTCGCCTAAGAAATCAACATGTCGGGTGAGAGAGAGACAAAGAAAACGATTAGACTGGAGACGGTTTGGCCAATAAGATTACCAGCTGCCAATGGAGACCCAGCTGGAGCCGCTGGTCCTTCAGAAGGATCTAGTGAAGATCGACCCTCTGATCAGTTCCTTATGAGAATCCCTTTCTAGATCTTCAACAAACGTTCTCGTATGGAGATCTTTGGATAAGTAACGTATAAAGACCTTACATAATGAAGCGTTATGTTTTAAGATGGTATATCTTTAAGCTTTAAGATGGTATATTATGATATTAATAAGTAGGCCTCTACCAAACTGTGTTAACAACGACAACATTTATTTATATAGCACAAGAAACAACAGATGTTGACCAAAGTGCTTCACAGCGAATGAATGCATCTGTACTTAGCCAGCCAGTCCAAGACCCCCTGGTAACAAGTAGAGGGTTTGTAATGAAAGATAAAACTAGATTATTTTTCAATTTCATAATACTTAATGATTTGCTTTTTATCATGTTTAACGTGATTTAGGTGTGTTTATTACTAATGTGCAGTTGTAGTTGTTTTTTACTGTTAGCCTGAGGTCCAGATAACCGTAAAAGCAAAATAAATTTGATTGCGCTAAATAGATTAGCAAGACTGAATATCTGTTGGCTAATCTGCTCTCGCAGCGCAGAGTAAATAATGCAAAATCGTGTTATAGTAGCCTATTTGATTCGCCAAAAATCACGAGGAATACATGCAGGACAATAATTCATGTCATCTTATTGATCCACAGTGCAATGGAGTCGCTGTTGACAGTTTGGTTCGTCTAAAACAGTCAGTTGTATTCATTAGCAGTATGGGTTGCGAACAAAAAACATAGCTGGAGGCTACAGAACTGCTGCTATGCTAATTGGTGCTAAAAATGTTAATTTGTGTTTAAACTCACAAATAGCTCTCAGCGATGAATTCTGAGAATGAGTTGGGATACGAAGAAAAGATGAGTGAGAACGAGCAGTCACAGGAAGTAAATGGGTGGTGATTAGACTTTAATCAGAGAGATCTGATTGGTTGGGCTGGGTGATTGACAGCTCTACTTTATTTTAGGCTTAATTGCAGAATGACTTCTGATGGTGAGGGATAACATTGTTTCTCTTGGTATCCACCTCATTGGGAATGTGTGTTTAGTTAACATAAAATGAAAATGTTACTTTTACTTTTAAACAACTTTTCCAAAATATATTTAATTTACTTGTTAGACAGTACACATTCTTGGTAATGGTTTACATTTGCATTCATTCGTATAGCAGACGCTTTTATCCCGAATGACCTTTTGCTTACAAAGTAACTCGAAAAATAAGCTTAATTTAAAGCGAAAAGGTTATTTTCATTATTTTCACTTTACCTAATGAAGCTGGATTTATTTCGATTTTATAGTAGATTTTAATATATCTATGATAATGTTTAGATATTTGATCCAAATCCACATTGGAAAAAGTATTTACTTATTTTTTGTGTGTTAATTTGCTTATTTTTTGCACAGTTTTTTAGGGAAATTTACTTACATTTTTGTGGCAATTTTTTGTAAATCTTACTAGTTGTTGTTTTTTTTCAGTGCAGGAAGAATATTGATCAACACATTTAAGGACAGTTCACCCAAATATAAAAATCTATTACTCATTTCAAACCTGTATGACTTTATTTTTTCAGAAGATATTAAGAAGATATTTTGAAGAATGTTGGTAACCAAACAACATTGGACCCCATGGACTTCCATTGTATGAACACACAACCACTGACACATTTCTGAAAAGATATTCTTTTGTGTGAATTCATATACAGGTTTTGAATGACGTGAGGGTGAATAAATGATGACTGAATATTTATTTTTGGGTGAACTATCCCTAATAAATGATTGAATGATTGAAATTAGCCAACATTCATTAAGCATCTTGATGACAGAAAGTATTCATTTTTATTCCCTGTCTACAAGAAAATAAATCAGGCTTTCTTTAATTATTATATTCATTTATTTTTCCAGGGTTTGAGGAACTTCAAGAGGTTTGGAAAGCAATGCTTCTCCGTTCATCATTTGGAGTAGATCCCCGTGAGGAAACGCTGGAAATCTCTCAGGAACCTCTTTGCTGAAAATATCTCAGCAGACAACACGCACACACACACACACACACACACGCACACACACTCAAAGGCAGCACTTACTCTCAGTTTTCTACTGTTGGCTCTTGATAAGCAGCCCATCAGAGCTGTGCAGAATTTTACCAGTTTGAACTTCACAGCTTTACTCTTCCTCTGGGGGTATAAAATAAAGTCGAGGTTTTTTTAGACACCGAACATGCATGGGAAAAATGTACAATGTTGCCTGCCACACATGCAGACCCACATATATATATGCACACGCAAGAAGCAAAGGGAATTTTTTAACCAAAGATAAGGAAGAATGCGTCGGCAAGACTTGAAATTATAAAAACTTTGTCTGTTTTTTTATTTAATAGCTCGTAGTGTCCTGGGAAATCAGAATATATTGCCTTTCACGGCTGATTTTGTGCTGGAAATGGTTTTGGAAACACAACACTTTGAAGGCGTTGCACTGCGAACCGTTTTGTTATTAAACGGGGAGCGTTGGTGGCGGTTTGTGTGTTTTGTTGTAGGGTTGTGTGAACTGTTGTGTGTTGATCAAACCTGTGGTGGAGGAGTTTACGGTAAATGTGATTGCATTGAGAAGCCACTGTTGGAAACCAGGCCTTTCGGTTTGATAATATTACAGTTTTTTACCACTTTTTACAGTGATATTAAAAGCTATATTTTTGATATATGATTCATGGAAAATGAAAATATATACACTGGGTTCCAAATTATTATGCAAATGATATCTTTCTCTGGTTTTCCTAATTTGTCGATGCAAATGACAGTCAGTATTATTTTCAAGTAATCAACAGTTAGGGTACATTTGGAATTTTATTGAACAAACCTCCCACTGACAACAGTATTTATTTAAAAAATGAAAAACTCAAAATGCACTGTTCCAAATTATTATGCACAACAGAGTTTGAAAACATTTCATAGGTTGTAAAAAACTGAAAATGGTCATTTGTTGAATTTGCAGCATTAGGAGGTCATATTTACTGAAATCAAAAGCTATTTCAATCAAAAACAACCTAACAGGGCAAGTTACATGTTAACATAGGACCCCTTCTTTGATATCACCTTCACAATTCTTGCATCCATTGAACTTGTGAGTTTTTGGATAGTTTCTGATTGAATTTCTTTGCAGGATGTCAGAATAGCCTCCCAGAGCTGCTGTTTTGATGCTAACTGCCTCCCACCATCATAGATCTTTCGCTTGAGGATGCTCCAAAGGTTCTCAATAGGGTTGAGGTCAGGGGAGGATGGTGGCCACACCATGAGTTTCTCTTCTTTTATGCCCATAGCAGCCAATGACACAGAGGTATTCTTTGCAGCATGAGATGGTGCATTGTCATGCATGAAGATGATTTTGCTACGGAAGGCATGGTTCTTCTTTTTGTACCATGGAAGAAAGTGCTCAGTCAGAAACTCTACATACCTTGCAGAGTTCATTTTCACACCTTCAGGGACCCTAAAGGGGCCCACCAGCTGTCTCCCCATGATTCCAGCCCAAAACATGACTCCGCCACCTCCTTGCTGACGTCGCAGCGTTGTTGGGACATGGTGGCCATCCACCAACCATCCACTACTCCATCCATCTGGACCATCCAGGGTTGCACGGCACTCATCAGTAAACAAGACTGTTTGAAAATTAGTCTTCATGTATGTGTGGGCCCACTGCAACCGTTTCTGCTTGTGAGCATTGGTTAGGGGTGGCCGAATAGTAGGTTTATGCACAACTGCAAGCATCTGGAGGATCCTACACCTTGAGGTTTTCGGGACTCCTGAGGCACCAGCAGCTTCAAATACCTGTTTGCTGCTTTGCAATGGCATTTTTGCAGCTGCTCTCTTAATCCGATGAATTTGTCTGGAAGAAACCTTCCTCATTCTGCCTTTATCTGCACGAACCCTTCTGTGCTCTGAATCAGCCACAAATGTCTTCACAGTACGATGATCTCGCTTAAGTTTTCGTGAAATATCTAATGTTTTCATACCTTGTCCAAGACATTGCACTATTTGACGCTTTTCGGCAGCAGACAGATCCTTTTTCTTTCCCATATTGCTTGAAACCTGTGGCCTGCTTAATAATGTGGAACGTCCTTCTTAAGTAGTTTTCCTTTAATTGGGCTCACCTGGCAAACTACTTATCACAGGTGTCTGAGATTGATTTCAGTGATCCAAAGAGCACTGAGACACAATACCATCCATAAGTTTAATTGAACAATATAAAATTAAATGTTTACGACACTTAAATCCAATTTGCATAATAATTTGGAACGCAGTGTACAGTACATAAATATATAAAACTGTATGCAATATATACAAACTATGCTCAGGTTTGACAAAAAACTGTATCAAAGTACAAAAAGAGATTTCAATGAACGCAAGCATCTCAAATTCTTTAAAGGGGATGTGCACGTGTGTTTCATGCATTCTGACTTCTTTACAATGTTAAATGTGCTGGCTTCTCATGCTTGTCATGGTCTACAAAAAACGAGTTGGACGTGTGACGTAGTATTTCTGCGCTCGATACACTCCCCCAGCGTTCGTAAAGGTTTCTGAAAGTTTTTTTCGAACATGAAATTCCATTTCGTGACAACTTTTCTTAGTCCCTTATCGGACAGTTCTCCAGGAAATGCTCATAGAAAATATGAAATAATCATTTAATTTGTTTCTTTTCTCAGGTGAAAAGAGTTGAGACTTGAACACCCTCAACATCATGAAGGCGCAACCGTTGAGCAATTTAACCGTCTACAGGGATAACTTCACCACGTAGCATGTTTAATTCAGCGAGCGGTGTCCGGTTATCATCTCATACATTAATACATTTTTGCATTTTAATCTCATTTTACATTCCCAAAATAATCTAATTATGATAATGGTCATGCTAAACACATTGCATTGTGGAATATTGTTCTGACATAATGTACTCGCACACTGCACGTTCTGACAAATGTAGTAGGTCATTTCTTGCATGCCAAAGTACGCTAATATTGTGTAGTCATACACAGAGCACAGTGTGCACACTACGTGCTACATTCTTTAAAAACTAGAGGTTCAAGTACTGTATGTCATTGCAAACATGAGATGCTCGTATATTCCCACTCGCTCTTTTTCAAAGGGAGTTTTCACCTGACTTGGTTCCCAGCGGTATTGTCCTCCTCCGAGCAGCTGAGATCTCAAGGTCTTCTGTAGAGGTACCAGCGATCCTTAAACTCCACCGTATATATTTACCTCCGTGTTTTTAAGCTGTCTCTACCCCCCATGTGTGAAGATAATAATATTCTGCTCTATTTCTCATTGTCTCCGTGAAGCAAATTGCTTGTCGTCGCTTATCGAGGATAGGGAGGCGGAGAGGGAACACAAGAGTGTTAAATGATCATCATTCCTTGTGAAAGTTGGCCCATGTGTGCAACCAATACACACACTCGTGAGTAAGCAGTGACCTTTGACATTCGCTTGAGACTTGAAACATGTTTTGAGACGGCGTGTAGAATTTTATATTATTTTTTAATTTATACTTTGTTTCTTTCTTTCTTTTCTGTCTTTCTTTTTTCTTTATTTATTTATTTACTTACTTATTTTATTATTATTATTTGTTTTATTTTGGAGCACTATCCTTCGTAATTTCATTAAATTGTGCTGAAACTATCCGTTTTCATGTAATGTGCCTTATGAAGAGAATGTAAGAATGTAAACTTCTTTTTAGATGTCTGTTCTCTCTCGCTTTTTTGTTTCCTTCTCGGCAGCGTCTCAGGGACGGGCTCGTGTGTGTGTGTGGGGGGGTGTTCTCCTATAACTTTCCCTCAAGAACAGCGAGAAATTAATTGCTTCAGACTTAAACAAAAAAAAACAAAATCAACCAATTTCACGCGTATCGGAAGGCCCTTCAAGGTTTGTGCACCTCGTCTTATAAAAAATAATAAAAGACGACTGATTATAGAAGTCATGTTTTATAAACAACAAGCATGCCAATCACCAAAAAACAATTCTGTTTCGCCGTCACGAATGTTGCATTGTTTTGTCATCTGTTGTTTTTGTTTTTTATTGTTGTTGTTGTCTTCTAGAAGCTCTTACATTTTTCTAGCTCAGCGTGTTTTGTGAAAGATTTCAGTTCGTCACAAACTGATATCGATTCCCCTATCACGCGGTTTAGCCTGTTTCTTTATCTGCCTGACTAGGTCGAGTAATCGGGCGTCAACGTTGCGCAATAACTTCGATACAGATCCAAATACAGCTGACGTGCTTGTGACTTTTGTGGGAATGGCAGGCGATTACCGTGAACAGAAAGCGAGTGGATGTGCTACGCCGGTACAAACAGTTTAATTAAACCCAGTGTCAGGTCATTGATTTCTACATGTCAAAAGTCACGCAGATTATAAAAGATTTCAGGGAAGATTTTAACACCTGGGTGAAGTAGCTATTGCTATCATGCGTGCGTGATTTTATGCCTAGAGGACTCTGTTATTATAAATATGATAATAATAATCTATGGCAAAAAATAGAAATATGGAGATACATGGTTTCAGAACGACGGCTATACGTACTATACGTACAACTTACTATAGTATTTTTTTTCCATTGGAGTGGCATGCGAACGACATTGCATATAAAATGATTTTGTTTTATTTATTTATTTTATTTGTCAGTATTAAGAGTGGATACAAAGGAATCTCGACTTTTTTTAATGCTCCTTGCTTCTGTTGTCTCTTCACATGAACGATTCACCTGTCAGCGAGAGAATGAAGGAGATTTCTGCCAAATCATCCCGCAACCTTTTCGCTCCGGGGGTTTCACGGCGGTCAGACTCATCAAACGCGGCCAAGATGGAGCGTGCCGGTCGACCGAAGAGGAGCGCGGTCAGGGAACGTGTTAAAAAAGCACAATCACACTTTCACAAATGCACACGTTTAAAGTCAACATGAAGTCAAATTTGCATTCTTAATACATATTAATCTAAATGATTGCAGAACTATCTTCATAATCTTTGAAATTTAATCTTTGAGGTTTATTTGCAACTACCCAAGTACACCTGCAATTTATTGTTGCAAACAGAGATGGCGATATAGAGTCAAAAGTTAAAACCTAGAGAGCGCTATCTATTAGCATTTACATTCATGTCAATGTTTCGCATGCTACGTCACATTATAATAATGCAAGTAGTGTCATTTAATGTCGACTCGTAACTCCCTAGAGGAGATGTCCACAAACAAAAACTCGCACCACACCTTTTAGCAATAAATACACAGCAAGCTTGCGACGGAAAAGTGCTGTCGCTTGACTCCATTGATCCTCTCCCCCCCCCTGCGGTTATATCTCTTTCACCTTCTCTCTAAAGCGCTTGAGCATCAGACACTCTTGTCAGTCAGCAGGGAAGGCACCTCATCTAACCCCTGATACGCCCTCCCATGGGAGGGGGGCAGAGAGGGGGGACCCCAGGGTGCAGCCGGAGGTTCTGGAGGTTTATTTCTGCCTTCATAAATCCACTGACAACCTCGCTCTGACCTCTCAGTGTCTGTCGATACGGCATCTGTAAGGCAACATTTCTCACGGTACCTGCTCGACGTTAGAGGTTTGCATTTGTTATCTGACAACTCGTGCCTTAAAGGTTAGTTTTGTGCTCACCTCAAAGTTGCTTGAAAAAATGAAATGAAATCTCCTAAGAACTACAGCAGGGATGGCAGAAAAAGGTATTGGGCTAGGTCTCAGGATACCTGTCAAGAATGAGGTCATGTTTTACCACACTATAAGGAAGAAAAAAGGAAGAAAAATACATTAGGATTTGTTTAAAGAAAATGCTGGAAGTTTTAAACATTTTCTTGAATTTCTTAAATCAGGTTTCTTAAATTTTCTTATTTCTTGAATCAGATTTTTTTTGCGTTGAAGCATTATTGGCAAAGGAAGCACATCTACCCTCGCAATTCTCAGTTACAAGTAGAAAAATGTGCACATTTTAAAAATGTTATGCATTTATAAATCAATGTAATATTTGTGAATGCAGATTAAATTAAAGGGGTCATATGGCGCGAACACGTGTTTTTCTGTGTCTTTGGTGTGTTATAAGTTGCCCATGCATGTAGACACGTAAAATTGCAAAAATGTAAGTGTCGGAACAAAAGATGCATAATATCTAAAAGCGAATGCTCAGCTAGACCTGCCTGAAACGCCTCGTGTAACCACACCCCCACAAATCTACGTCAGTTCATGGTATGAGTTGATTAAGACCGCCCAAATGTATGCGTAAGTCAGTACGGTCAGTACAATTGCTTTGGAACCCGATGTTCCAAATATGGTGAGAGGCGTTACATTTCCGTGACACGCTTGCAGTATTCGACCAATCACTATGCACTGGTTAACTGGCCAATCATAGCACACCTCGCTTTTCAGAGCGATGAGCTTTGTAAAAAATCTGTGCGTTTCAGAGAGGCGGGGCAAAGAGGAGATACAAACATGCACGGTATGTGGAAAATACAGCGTTTTTAACCTTAAATCCTGTATACACATTGCATTACATCTAAAACAAACCATAATATTCATTTTAGCCGTGTCATATGACCCCTTTAAAGAAAACCATTGTATTACAGCAAGAGTTAAACAATACAAAAACACTATTAAAGATTTATAATCTAATAAGAGACACCTCCAAAAGTAGGAGAAATTGCAGAAAAACTTAAATAAAAAGGGTATTGTGTAAAAAATATTTGAAGAGATTCCAAAATGAGATAACTCAGTTTTAAAAAAATCTTATTTTAAATATAATAATAATACATTTTTTATTATGTTATCATGTTTTTTATTGTGTTAGTTGGCTGTATTTTTTTAGTTATTTTGGATTAAATCAAAACAAATCAACTGCAATTTGATTGATATTAATTGGAATGCACAATAAAAAACATGATTTTAGATTTTTTTTAAAACGAAGTTATCTCATTTTGGAACCAAACCTTTCATTTGTACATTCACAAAAAAAATGTAAATATAAAAAAAATTGTGTTTTGTAATTCTAATTGATTTTGTGTTAATGAACAAGTAAAAAGACACAGCCCTGGTTTCACAGACAAGGCTTTAGACTAGTCCCAGACTACAATTCATTTTGAGCTATCTTAACTGAAAACAACTTGCCCGGACATATTTTAAAATATATCAGTGCCATTGTTTTGTCTCAAGATGCACATCAGTAATGGTTTCTTATAAGGCATTTTAATAAAAGCGACTTAAATAGCCTAAATTAACTAAGGCGTAGTCCTGGCTTAGGCTAAGCCTTGTCCATGAAACCGGGTCACAAACAGTTAAGTTAAGGATAACCCAAAAGAAAAAAAAATAGAACCCTGCCCAAACTCGATCGAAAATTTTATGGATTTAATGGTAATTGTATTGGTTTTAATGGAAACTAAAATGGTGTCAACTGGTATGTGATTGACTCTATTGGTGGGGTGTTATCTGGCAAATCAATCCTATTAATGCCCAAAACACACTACAAAAATGAATTTTGTAATAATTTTAATGGACAAAGCCAAAGGTTCATGGTGGTATTTTATTAGAAACCATTATCATTTCTGTGGTGGTTTTTATTGGGTTTCTAGTTGTTTTAAGCAGGGAATGCTCTTAAAATATATTTTATAAATAATTTTTGCTGAAATGTGACCTGCATGTGTTTCCTAGAGATCCTGCAAATAAATAAGCGAAAGAAAAAGGCAAAGTGACACCGCCCGCTGATGGCCGGTTCTTGTAGCTCCATGAAAACAGCCCATAGTCACAGTTGTGTTTCCTTCGGCGTTGAGTTTCTAGGGAGGGATTTTCATTTCCGACTTGATGAATGATGATTGCAGGTAAAAGATCCAGTCGGTGTGCGGCTAGTGCACTTGTCTAAGAGGTTGTTTTGTCAAAACCCCGTATAGTGGAAAATAAAAAGGTGCAAAGTTTGTTTTGGTGAGCTTAATAGAGCCACCTGCTTTTCCTGGTGTGAGAAAAAAAGTCTGTAAATATCACCGCTCAGAGTACACAAACACATTCACAAAGTTTATCCATTTAAATGACCAGGGAAGATACGAGTGCATCGCATGAGACATGAATACCACATCATAGGAAGGCAAGGGTCTTTGTTGAGGGAGTGTGTTTGCACTTCAGTTGCATAATATGAAAAAGGTAAAAGGAAGAAAGGAATAGTAGTTATTAAAAGAAAAGACAATTTAGAGAAAAGACTTAGGGTCAAGAGCCTCTGCCTTGCGCCGTCATTGGACAGGTTTTTAATTAAGAAGCCATGTCTTTGTTGCCGAGTAACTCGGCACAGTATCAAGAGGATAATTAGCTCGTGTTTTGATTGTTTAAGCGTAAGTGATTTTAATTGATGAACATTAGTTTGTTTATTTCGGTAACAAGGTTTTGCTGCCTCATTGGCAACGTGCGTGTGTTGCAAGTTCCCACACGCTCACAGAGACACACAAAAGTGAAAACACAGAATAATGTAATTGTAGTATGTTTTTGTAGTTTATGTATATGTAGTATTTATCTATGTTATGTTGATAACACTTTACAACAGTGCTGTTTGTTAACAGTAGTAAATGCATTAGCTAACGTTAGCTAACAATGAACAATTTAGTTTTTCAGCATTTATTAATCTTTGTTAATGTTCGTTCATGTCAATACAGTTATTCATGTTAGTTCATGGTACATTAACTTAACAGGCACAACGTTTGATTTTAAAAGTGTTTTAGTAAACGCTGAAATGAACATAAGATAAGATTACTAAATGCTTTAGAAGTATTGTTCATTGTTAGTTCATGTAAGCTATGCATTAACTAATTGTTAATTAACAACTAAATAATTTTTACAAATAGCACCTTATTATAAAGTGTTACCATTTTGTTATATTTTTTGACAGGTTTAAAATATCTTCTATTTTCTTTTTTGGGTGAACTATCCCTTTCAGGTTATTTTGTTCACGCACGCACACGTCCAGTTGGTCATGTTGGCAGGGATGACATCTTCAGGTTCACTCCCAACGGGAATCCCGTGACATGCAACCTCTCAAAACGTCTGCCTGGATCTATCAAATACACCAACAACTTTTCATCCATCTCAGTTTGCATTTTTTCTTTTATTCATTCCATTGCCCCTTTTTCAATCCCCTTGATGTTTCAGGTTGGCAGCGTCCTCTGGACTGGATCCATGCGTTGCTGCTCACTGCTTTTCTCCCATTGGCTCATCTGTGTTGAAAAGATCCAGATTGAAAGAGCCAAAGGATGCAGCTAAGAACCCTGACGGTTCTACAGGTGGTCCCTGATCAGTTTGAGAGGCGCTGTAGTCGTCTTATGCTCATTAGAGCCCCCTGACAGTTTGGAGAGAGAAATCTGGAGGGGAAAAACAAGAATAGGAGAGGAGGAACTTGCAGGAAGATCAGCTTGGAGATGAGACATGGAGCAAAAGATAAAACGGAGAAGAACCGCCTTTATCTGTTCATTCTTCTGCCCTGCGAGAGCCCTCCTGCCATTGTTACCTTGTTGTATGACACGGCTGAGGTTTCTCATTATATCATACGGTTATATTTTACCACAGTGTCACAGAGACCAAAATATCACATTTTCAGAAGGAGCCTTCAGGAGAAACATCAGAAAAACGGAATAATTGAAAGCTATTTGGTCTCAGTTTAATCTCTTTTCTCTCATCTGAGATGTGACGCAACTAATGCAGATGCGTCTAGTACATCTTGGTTTATTGGTATTGGTTGTAATTTGGTTAATGTTGATGGTACAATTTAGTTTGCACGCATTTTGTAATCATGACTTGTGTAATTACGACTTCCAAATGTAAGAAGTTCCCAGGAGGACATAGAGGTAATAAATAGATGCAGCATTTTCATCTAAATCACGTTCACGATACATGACGTTAATGCTGCTAATTTTATATTCATCGTAAAAACCCTGCGATGTATTTTAAACCAACTTCTAAGAAATAAAATGCAATCCTTAACTTTTGCCTCTCTATCACCATCTCTGTTTGTATCATATATTGCAGGTTACTTTAGATACTTTACGTGTGTTACAGTCAAATGACGTCAAACGGACATTTTCCGGAAATCATACCCGATCTAAAATGATGAATTATTTTAGTAATGTACGCGTAATGTTCGTTCTGAACACCAACTGATTTGTGTTTATTTTTAACCAAAAGTTCTGGATTTAAAAATCAGCGAGAAAAAGAAAATGACGGAGGAAAACTTCTTCAGGGAGAAGTTCTGAAGTCGTTCCAGTTAACCATCAAAGAAACTCATCTTTCGTTCTTTTTTCCAAATCTTTGATATTCAGATGGTGGTGCTGTGAGAAATGCATCTTTATATTTGTTTGGAACTTATAGAGCGAGTGAGCGCGCTGGAAATGTCAACGGTGTAAATACCAGCATTTGTTCTTCTTCTCTCGATCAATAGAGAATATCATTATATTCCCTGCAAGGCTCAGGCGTGCAAAGTTTCCTGAACTTTGCTTTGATAGCTCTTACTCTTCTCACATTCTCGATCTCAAATGTGTGGGTGTGTTCTGATTGTGGCCTCATCTCTTCTGTAAAGGCGACAGAAGAGACTAGATGAGACAAAGAGAGAACAATGAGCTAAGAAGCTTTGAGGTTAAAGCAACAACGAGCAACTTTTTGACCTTAAAATAATGTCTCTAAAATTATTTTAGTGGTAGGTCAACTTTTAAATGGACGAATTTTACTGCCGTTGCTACCTAAGCAGCCTCCTATCGGCTGAAATTGCACTTGTAACTTTGATGTTCGGGCCGGTACAAGCCCCGCCTATCCCCTGCTTTACGGCATATGTCACGTTTTACTATGCCGTAAACAGCTAACAGTACGAACCAAAACATCACCATGGCAGAGCCAGCCAAAAAACCAAAGAGGGTTTTGTCGGAGGAAGCAAAGAAAAGAAAGCGAGAGAGTGATCGGACACGAGGCCGGTCACGAATCAATATCGGACGGGCTTACACTCGGTGGCGCGAGCAGCAAGAGGCAACGGGTTGCAAAACGGATGGAGACCTAGCGGTCCGGCTCCTGGATTTATAAGTGTTATTTGTACATTTTTTGTTACTGTCCTGTACTTTTGAACGTATTTGTTATTAGTCTGTGTCATTGGCACACCACCGGTTCACACTTCATAAGCGTAAGGTAGCTGAGAGATAATGTGTCGATAGCTAGCATGTTTTCGTGTCTCGTCATGAATGTGTGTAGTGCTTGTAAATAAAGACTAAACATCCAAACTAAACATGTTGTGGTAAAAAGTAGCAGATTCTTTAGTTCAGACCAGTAAACCGCGTAAATGTTGAACAGTTCAGTTGTTGAGTAGGCTAATGTTGTCGTTTTATATATATATATATATATATATATATATATATACATGCTATGCGCTGTTTTCATAGCGTATCTGGGTCCGCCGGGTCCATCGGTTTAGTAAACAAACTCACGTGTATTGAGCTGCCAGCGGGAAATCTTTGCGACAGTTTTTATGACACTGCATACAGACAATTCCGCTTATCAACCACGTGGGGCAACAGTGAGCAGAAGTTGCTCGTTGTCGCTTTAAGTGAGACAAGATCAAGAAAAGAGCATATGAGATGAGAAGAGAAAGAGGGCAATATAGAAGTGATAAGACCTAACTATCCTGGAGAAGAGATTCAAATGGAATGAGATGAAAGAAAAAGAGATAAGAAAAAAGAACCCCTTCCTATAAGATGAGAAAGAGAGAGCGAGCGAGAAATAAAACAGAAGAGATGCAAAATGAAAGAGAAAGAAAAGAGAGCAGTAGAGAAGCGAGTAGAGAGTTGAGACCAAACATAGTGTCCCTATCCTGATAGTGGTCTTATCCGTTTAAAACAGTGTACGGTGAGGAGTTGTTTTCATGAGACGAGAAGAGCACAGCTGTGAGTTGATTCTCCCTCTTAGAAGAGCGATGGAGAGAGAGAGAAATAGAAATGGACAGACAGTAAGTCATTCAGTCAACGGAGGCGGTAACAGAGATTTATTACTGTAACAATGATGCTCCTGAAGGAGCCGTGAGAGTCAGAACAATAAGAAACAGAAGAGCGTGTCCTAGAATCCTTTCTGCTCAAAACTGTAGCATCATTGCATCCCCTTTCTTTTCTCCCTCCTGCATCCTCCATAAAACACACCATCCGTCATTACACGAGCCCTCGTGGTTAGAAAAACTGATTGTAAAGCCACAAAGAGTGAAATAGTGGTAAGGGTGTGGTGATACATGTCTGTGTTAACCTGGAGGCTTCATCCTTTTGTAGAGATGTCAACAGCACCACCTACTGGAGAGTTTTGGTTTTTGTTGTGGCACTTTTGAAGCCTGTTTTATTAGCATGTGTTTTTCTCTCTTTTCATGGATGTTTGTAGAAGCCTGCATGCAATTTGCGCGTTTCCTTTAAAGCCCGCTTACGCAATCCCTTTTATCTCCAAAAAAGAAAAATATTTATCCCCTGAACAACGACGGCGGTTTAAAAACAACGATTGGTTTAAATTTCACAGTTCACAGCCGAGTCCAAGCTTCCGTTTAATTAAACATCCACGCGACGATCGGCGCGTTTGAATCTGCAAAATCCTCCGGGTTGACCCGCAGTCGTGGAGTTTTTGCCCGCTGTGAGGGAGAGAGATAATTGGCTGGCTGTTCGTTTGCTAATTGTGTTTTTCTCGTAATTGTCCTTTTTCATCATTAATTCGGGCCGCTCTGGATGCGGTAATGAGCGGCGAGGCGTCGCGTGAAGGGGCCGTGGGTGGCGGAGGACACGGGAAATGAATTTTAACGGATATGAAAGCACTTTCGCGAGGCGCGCGTGTGGGTTGTGCTTTGGCTCAGACTGGAATTATCTCTGATTTTCAGCTACAGTTGTGATGTGGGTCAGACACGCACCTTTTGCTGCCAGAAATCTGTTTTTTATTGAAGAACATTTCTCATGAAAAGTCATATTTGACACAGATGAGGCTATTGTTGACAGAGATCGAGAGAATAAAACTATAAATTGTATAAATGTGCCTACAGAGCACTGTTGTATGGGAGGAACTGAATGAGATGGAATAAGAGATGAAGATGTTTGAATTCATATTGAGATCGCAAGCTTTAGCAATATTGAGCGTATTTCATTACAAGCTTTGCTGAAATTCTGAATAATACACATTACTAGAGCATTTTGTTTCTCGGGAAAACACAAAGATCAAATGAATGGAAACAATGAGGGAAACAAACAATATCTAGAGCTAAAGGTATAGTTCATGCAAAAATACTAATTATGTCATCATTTATTCGCCTTCATGTGGTTCAAAACCTGTATATGTTTCTTTCTTCTCCAGAACACAAAAGAAGATATTTTGAGAAATGTCTCTGTGGTTTTGTGTCCATTCAATGGAGGTCAGTGTTGCTTGGTAATCAACATTCTTCAAAATATCTATTCTTCAAAAAAATGACATGAGGGTGAGAAAATTATGAAAAATGTTCATTTCTTGGTGAAATATCCCTTACTGACCATTCGCTGTTAAATTCTTTGATGGTTTTTATCACACTCAATGTACAACAGCCATGCATGAATAGTTTTTATTTAACAGTTATCAAATTATTGTATTCTTTCCCTAAACGCATGAAAACCTTTTTTCATCTCGATATTTGCGGAGGATCCATTGCAAATTGCGCGGCTTGTGTGTAACATTTAAATGCCAAGTGTTCGGTCTTATTTTAAAGGGGTCATATCTTTTATTATTATTATTATCTTAGGTCTATTTGATGTTAGTCAAGCATTGAAAGTGTCGTTACTAACCCTCTGAAATACAATATTGTGCTTTTGCAACTTTGGACTTGCTGTCAGGTCTAAGCAGTTATGTGAATGGATTCAGCTTCCGTAGTCAAAACTTCTACAACTTTGAAACAAGACATTTGCGCCCCTTTATATAAGTGGTCTTTTTTGACAGTACATTTTCAAAGCACGTCTGGATCTTACATTTCAAAAGATGTACTGTACGAAAACACGCTTTCTCATTTTCGACCTTTTACGTTTTCTGGAAGGAGATGGAAACAGAAGCTGACACCAGCAGATGTTTAACGCTACAGCACCAGGTCACATGACATCCACAATGACTTACAGACAAACAGAGCGCCGTGTGCCTGCACATCTAAACAACGACATTTAACAGAGAAACGCACACCCACGCTAATTAATTTCTCAGTGAATATGTTTGTTTGAAAACACAATTAGCGAAAACCACACAATCATAAATAACACGAGTCTGCGCGATCATTGTTTACTTTTCAGTCATTCGCACCGAATCTGGCTGAAGGGTCAGTGTGTTTTCACAGTAATTAATATCCTCGCCTGTACGATCCAGCTGTAGCCGGTGGGAGGGGTGGGGGGGCGCCTCAGCGCTGTGCACCTCTCCTCTCCGCGCGGCATCTGTGGCTCTTGACAGCCAGCATCAGTTCATTTTTGGGCAGAAAATGGCAGTAATTAAAAAGCCATTCCGACTCCCTAACGGCTTCTGTCTCTTACCAACTTTTGCCTTCGAGTAAGACAAGCTGGATGCTTACTTAGAAAACAGAAGATGATAATCATGTGGTGATGGCTGAAGCTCAGTTTGATTTCCTAGAAACACAGAGACGTTGAAGAAGATCTTAAAGGGACAGTACGCACAAAAAAATGAAAATTCGTTCACCATTTACTCACCCTCATGTTATTCCATACCTGTACGACGTTCTTTCTTCTGCAGGCCACAAATGAAAATATTTTGAAGAATGTTGCTAACCGAACATCCTTGGCCCCCATTGACTTTCATTATATGACGGCCGAGACATTTCTCAAAATATCTGCTTTTGTGCTCCACCAAAGAAAGAGCCATAAACAGGTTTTGAACCACATGAGGGTGACGTTTCATTTAACAGTTTCTCACCATTTCCAGAGCATATCAATTCTGCCCCATTTCTATCAGACGTGTTGCTTCATAGGTGAGATTTCTATTCCGCTGCCGTGTAGAATAAAGCGTCCTTTTTGAGAGAAATCGAAACATTGTAGTTTTTACAGTCAAGTGTTGTGAGAGGAACAGAACAGTTATAAAAGATGAGCAGCTGAATTCAATGACGCGTGGATTGAAAGCGTCAGATCTTTGCAGTGATGTGTGAACATTTGATTCATGAATCTGGGGCTCTTTGTAGTTTCAGAAGAGCGTTATTGAAAAGTGGAGAATTTTGGTGATGGTGATGAATGCAGATGGGTTTAAACTTGACATTGCTTAACGGAAATGTGTGAAGTTTTGGGGATTTTAAAATACTTGTTTTTGGTTAATGTACTGTTTAGAGAAAATGTACATACAGCGTTCTGCTTTTAACATAACTTTGAGTCTGTTTTTTCAAGTTATTTATTTTGCTTGTATCTGCTTCTATTAAATTTGAATCATAATGCAGAAAACAATCAGCCTAACAAAATGAAAACTGCAAAATGTATTTATGTACTGTCCTGTATCATTAATCTTGAGAACTAGTTTACAAACATATTAAGCCACATGTATTTAATTTCAAGCCGTTTTTAAGAGGAAAAACATTTTGACTTCATGTTAACTGAGCAAAGTTAAGGCCAAACTAACATCTGTGTTGAATTTACTGGCAATTGCATCACAACCTCAACTTCCTCCAACACATGTATTTGGGTGTGGGTCGTCCTCTCTGGAGACCTTTGTCATATCTGCTCCAGAAAGCAAGCTCATTTAAATTCGAAGGGTGGGGCCTGATAAACCATTGGCTACACATGTTCAGATAATCCAACAAACACCAAATTCACAACCCACATATCGGAAGACAGCAGACACATTCAGCCCACAGCCCTACAGCCACGAACGCTGTCAAACTCGTGAGAACTTTCACAAACTTTGCAAAACTTGCTTTCAGTGGACATCAGCCAAACACAAGGTGGTCTTCCACAAGACAACTTGTGTCTGGTAAGTTTCTGCTGTGTCATTTACAATATGCAATTGGCTGAAAACTGTTTTTTTTCTGGCGTCGGACCCTACAGTGACTTTGTGAGGACACACTGCCTTTTCACTAAGGCAGGACGCGTTAGATTCGGGTGCGAGGCGACATGTGCAATGTAACTAATAGCCGGTCTCATTCTGTCATCGGTGACGCGTTCGATTTGACAAATAAGACTCATCATAGGCTGCTAGTCCTTGGTGTCATTTTTAGAGTTCCCTGAGAAAAGTTTGAAATAAATTCACAGCGCTTTAATTAGCGGAGTAGCGCATGTACTGTCTTGTGTCTCATATGACCTTTTAGAAGGACGTTGACCAAATTCTGTAACAAAAGTTGGTGAGACGCCTACATACTGCACAGAAAGTGTCTAGAAAAGCAATGTTGCTTTACTTCCGCTGGTAGAGCATTGCTTTAGCGAATGTGAAAGAATGTACAGCTTGAACGCACAAAGTCGCTTTGAATAAATGCGTCCGCAAAATGCATAAATATAATTGTTATTAGCTATTGTATAGTTTGTATCCTACACTGGAAAAAAAATCCGTAAAAATTTTCTGTCAGCTGGAGCGACAGAAATATATTGTAAAATAAAAAAATTCCTGTAAAATTACAGCATATAATAGTAATTGTTTTCCCGGTTTTTCTGGAAAATTAGCAGTCTTTTTTCTGTGATTTTATTGTTAAAAAACAGACATTTTCTGGCAGCTGGGGCTTAATTTAAAAAAAGAGAATATCAGAAAAATTCTTTAAAATTACTCAAGATGGCTTAGCTTCTTCTTAGTTTAATGTGTTCTTGACTGATAAGTCCGTGTTGTCTTCTGTGTTTCATCTACCAATTCATTTTCTAAAAATTGGGGGTGTGCTTGCTGTGACAGCCCATCAGAAGTGACGGCCAACCAGAAGCCAGCTCTCCTATGGAGGTTGTCTGCTTCAGCCAATAGGTCCGCAGGCTGATATCTGTCAGCACTTTCTGATCACAACTAACTTAAGTCTTAATCAAATTCATGCAAGTCACTTTTCAATAAGAAAAGCACTGTTTGTCTAATCTTCTTTTCTTGTCTCAGGCAGTTTGGACAACAAACTTACTTCAGTCATGATGGATGCGACACAAACTCTTTCACACAACGCAACTTCCCACAGTCTTGATGTAGAAAACGCTACAAGGCCTCCAGTATGGATATCACCTAATGACACCTGTAAGTGTGCATTCTCTTGCGTCTGAATAACCGCATATGTTTCTTTGTAGTCTGCGTTTCCCTTTTTGTGATTCCGGGCCGGTAATGTTTTCTTGCCCTTTGATTTAGCGCCGCTGAAAAGTGCACGGATCGTGTACGTACACGAGGGCCTTTCGTAAGATCCAACCTTGAGCGAGCAGAATGGCACGTTCAGAGAAAGCCTTCTCGAATCAAGGTGAACAATAGTCAAAACGAAGGTAGACTATGACAAAAAACGCAGGTTTAAAAGAGAGAATAAATTCTGTCACAGAATTTTAGGGCTGTCACAATATCAGATTTTCATTGTACGGTTATCGTGGCCAAGTATAGCGAGAACGATATCATCATCGTGATATCTAGGGTTTTTAACCAATAAAAACTAGATATAATAGTTCATCTTTAATTTATTTATTTGTGTAGTATATGTGTAGTATTAACATGATATTGATAATCGTGGTTTTTAACTTCCGGCACTACTATAGGTTCATATATAAGATATACTGTTTTAGGTCATATATAATGTTTATCCGGTTTCTTTCGTGACTGTACATCTATAAAAGCCACGACTGACAGCATGAGACATTGTCGAAGGAGAACGCATTGATTCAGCACCTGTCAACTCGCTATTCATGCAAACAACGTACATTGAGCACAGCGACTCTTTAGAGAAAGTCTGAGCTTTGCCGTGACTGGCAGGAAAGTGGAGTGGCTGTATATTTTGCTGTTGTCTGAAAGATCCCGGAGCAATAAAAGCCCTTTCTTCCAGTGACGGTCCTCACTTTAGCCATTATGGAGTGTCTCTCTGTAAACAAATTGCACACCACTTCAGCACACAGACTACCGATGAGAGAGCAATGTTTTGAAAGCTTTATATTATTGGCTTGCCATACCTACAACAACTTACAGAAAGAGAGAATGAGGGAGAATACGTATTACCTAATTAAAGGACAATGGCGTCATATATTAAAGTGTTCTTTGGACTGCTGGCCTCGTTGTGCCCTCCAAAACTAAATTGTTCAATCGGATGTTCTCCAGAAGTCACAATTAACTCTTTAGAAATGCATTTCATCTTCAAGTAATGTTTAAAGCATCTGTTGAGATTTATGGTTAATTGTGCACTTCTGTATATTTTGGTTGCCCTTTAGATCTTGAGAGCGTTCCAGTTTTCCCTTCCCGCCCGATTGCAGGTAAACCAATTATGTGTTTGAAGTCACCTGATCGAGGAGACCCTATAGAGGAGAGCTCTTAACTCACATGCGGAGTGGACAGGGAATTGTGGGATAGATGTCAAATGGGCTCATCCTGGTTTCCATGGTTGCCGTCTCCAGGGTCTCCAATGTGAATGTGGTATTTTTCTGTGGTTGTGGTTTCAACTTACGAGACGAGGGATCTAGTCAAACACATCCGAACCGGCTCACGCCAGCAAATATTGTGTTCATTCTACACATACCGTAATATCGTAAACTATTAAGCACCCATTGAAATTTTTCGTTTAGAGTCTTGATGGTTACAAACGGTTTCTCTTCCTCCCTACATATTTATTTTCAATGTGATTCATTAAGAAACACAAAATAAAGCAAATTAAAGACTGACAGAATGATTTATTTCTCAAATGCATTTCAGCAAATATCACGATAATGTGAATATCGCACCGTTACCATGGTAACCGTGGTGCGAACACCTAATACCGTGATCGCTCTAGTCAACATATTCCAAAAGCCAACCTTTAGCTGGTTTGATCTAGCAGGGATATCTAGCAAAAACGGTAGATTCTCAAATTTTCTACTAAATTAGCACGGAACGGCAAAATATGCAAAAGCACAGAGGGAATATAAACTCTCCACCTTTAAATAGAAACTTGAAATATACAAGAAGGCGACAGTTGAACACGGCAGAAGGATTCACACGTTTGTTGAAAGCGAACCAAAGGCATTAGACGTGAGCATTCACTTTATCGCATGAAAGGAATGAAATGGGAAAGAATCAGATGTGGTTGTGAGTTTTAGCACCTGCACCTTTGCATTGCTCACACTCACACGCGTTACTGTGTGAAAGAGAGAGAGCAGGATATGTACATATTTTGTATATATATAGTTGTACGGGCCGAAAATAATTGTCTGGCGGACGGGTTGTGCAGTGCGATTGCGAATGACAGCCACAGCATTTCAACATGAGTGTTCATGCGTGTGCACACCTACACGGGAAAAATAATAGCATAAAAGCTTGAAAATGACCTAACGTGTATATTGTTCAGAAACGGTTTGGTGTGTGCGTTTTGTATTCCTCAGGAGCCACTGGAAACAAGTAACATGCTACAAGAGTCCATTGTTAGAATAGAGAAGGTACAATGTGTGTGTGTGATACACGTACACACACACACACACACACACTGTGGCTTCAGATTAAGAGGGAGTGTCGCTTTATCATGGACGCTCAGAAAGTCACTGACGCTGAGCTGTATGTCTTCCGAAATGTGTCTGACAATCGCTAAACACACGTAAAAGCTGTTTGCATGACTCTTGTTTACCTACGAACGTCTTCAGGTCACATCTCATTATAAAATCACATGCAAAAAAATCTAATATTGGTAAGAGTTTACAATACGTTTGTATTTGCTAACATTAGTTTTACAGCATTTATTCATTTTTATTCAGTAAATGCAAATAAGTGCATTTACAAATTATACAACTTTTGTTTACCAAATCTTACCAAATGCTGAAATTAACGTGAACTAAGATGAATAAATGCTGTGAAAGTATTGTTCAGTGTTAGTTCATATTAACAAATTTAGTTAAGCAATGTTAACAAACGCAAATTTGTAAGATATCTTTTTCTCATTGTATTATTATTTTAGCACAGATGCCACATGTATTATGGATATATCTGTTTGTCCAATTTTTCAGAATCTAAAGTCCATTACACCTGTGCTTAATATAATAGGTGTGCAAATAAGCCTGTACCCAGAATTCCACAGTACTGTTGTACTCCCCCATCACTGATAAAGTTGACACAGGAGTCAAAGGAATAGTGGCATGTTTCCGATGCAGTCTGGGATGTAAGCAGACAGGAGTGTTGGGAGTAATTATTGGCTTGACTGCGCAGTGCATCTTTAAGCATGAGGGTACAGTAAGATCGGCGCTGTAAAAATTCCCAAGATCAGTTTTAAAGAAATAAAGAGAAATAATACATGGTTCTTTTACTCACTAGATTTTAGAAATGACATCATAATTACACATTTATTTATTTATTTTAATGATTATAATCATCACAATATTAACAATAATAATATTTATAATAATAAATATATATATATATATATATAAATTATACCATTAATAATACTTATAATACTATTACTACTAATACTAATAATAATAATAATTATTATTATTATAGTTTTTGTTGTTGTTTGTTTATTTATTTATTTTAATGATGATATAATCATAATATTAACATATATAAAATATTAATAATAACAACAATACAATTAAAAATAGTAGCCTTATTTTTCTTATTCTTATTAGTAGTAGTAGTAGTAGTATCTACTTGCTAATAGCATTGAAGTTCACATTAGAATACATCTTTGAGATTTCTTGGTGTGTAAAGTAAAATTGAAAGTTGCTGTCTTTAATGGTTTATAAATGGTTTATTTTATAGTACATTATAAGATGACCTCTCACCTGGAGAGACTAAAAATCCCACAAAAGAAATTCTTCATTGAATATGAATAGGAAAAAGAAATTGTCTCATTATCTAAAAATGGAAGGTTGCAATTACAGCATTGTTCCGCCCACCACTGCATTAACATCTAATGAAAATCATGTTTTCTCACAAGCACACAGGAATTAAGATGTTCTTCACCTTTAGCTTCCAATTTATTTCTAGAGTAACTTTTTCTTCCTGAACTGTGTATCTTAATTGGTCTGTTTCAAACTAGGGAAGAAAAGAATATTGAATTGATCATGACTTCATGGTTAATATGAGAATGACGGGTGGACGCAGGTTGTAGTTGTGCTGTGCTATTTCGACTCTTTTCTTTAGTCAAAATCCTAATTATTCATGATAAAAACGTCACAGGGGCAAAGTCAAATCATAGCAAAACATACGAATGAGATCGTAAGAGGAAAAAACGAATGAGCCACCTTGTAAAAGAGGTATGAACATATGAAAGATCCCGCTTATTACATACTGTACGTTTGATTGAAAGTCGTGCTGGGTGACTCGAAAAAGGGGGAAATTCTTGACCATGAACAGGAATGAATAGATTACAGTTCGTGACAATGTCACGAATTCCCGTGAGAATATTCAGAGACACCTTAAATCATTCATACTTCAGGTTGATTTTCTCGAAAACTGTTAACGGTGTATTTCTGTAGCTCTATAAAAACACGCTTTCAACACTTTCTAAGGAACATTATCCATTCTTCCCATTCTTTCAAAAATAATTTTCTTCTTCCCCAGAGTGGATGTGCGGAGGCCGTTTTTATACGAGCGTCCTTATCAGTGCCCAAGATTTCTATTTTTCCAGAAAAGTAGTTTTTGCAGGAAAGTAATTTCATCTCCCCCTCCGCTGAAATGCACATGGCTGATCTCAGGAGATCACCAACACGCCGCTGGTACCAACCAACACAGAGAGATGAGTTCCCGATAATGTTTTTTTTTAAAGGTAGTTTAGTTTGATTGGCATAAAAGTAAATAAATCTCAATTTTGATCAATTTTACGACTACGGGAAATCAATGGCTCCATTGTGGCGCTACTGTACCTTTAAGACTTCTAAACGCTCTAGTTTATAGATATCTTTAAGACCAACCCATTTCCTCTAAAAGCCAAACACTTTAGTTTCCTTTGATCTCATGGGGTCCTCAAAACTGTAAAATATGAGTCAGGTGTTCGTTTCTACTTGACATACTTTTCCGTTTTTTCTGACTGGAAAACTTCTCACAATATCTCAGATATGCAAACCTACCTGAAACCCTTTCTGCTCTCTACCTTGTATTTTTCTTTATCACGCCACTGACGCGACAAATGTGACGAAGACAAATTGAATGATGAATCAAAGCATATCGTACCGCGCGCGCGTCAAGCCACGCGCTTGATCGGACCCTTTGATCACCAGCGAGAGCGCGTGTGTGTAACAGAAAGTGGAAATGGCGAGTGCATCCTGTCAGGGCAGGTGTCTGGAAAAAAGTGGCACATCCTGGTTTGCGTGTGCGCGCATGTCGAGACATCTCGCAGTTTTCTTATCTGCTTGGGAGGTTTTGACAGTCTGAACAGACTGAGACAGTCCATGACGATTTATCATCATCAGGCCTTTGATTCTGCGTTTTTTTCACTTCTAATCATTAGATGTCTTATAAAGCCTATACAAAAGGGAATACATTTATATGCCTTATTTTATTATGTATTAAATTATTGATCAGTTGAGCATTATGTAATGTTTCTTAATCATAAATTTGCATTTAAGGTAGACAGTCATGTTTAATTATTTATGGTGGTCACTTTTGAATAAGAAGGTCACTTTGAAGCATTTAAGGAAGTCATATCGAATAACTTAATGAAGTCACCATAGAATCACGTACTGCACAGTGTTTACTTAGAATCATTTAAGGTAGTCACTTTGAATCTAATAAAGTGGTTACATTGAATCACTTAAGGTAGTCACTTTGAATCATTTAAGATGGTAACTTTGATGGATGGAAGGGGGTCATTTTGAATCATTTAAGGTAGTCACATTAAATCATTTTGGGGTGGTTTCCCGGACAGGGATTAGTTTAAACTAGGACTAGGCCTTGGTTAAATTAGGATATTTAAGTAGATTTTAAAAACATACTTTACAAAAAAACATTACTGGTGAGCATCTTGAGACAAAACAATCACATTTATATATTTCAAGATTTGTCAGTGCAAGTTGTTTTCGATTAGACACCTCTAACATTTAAGTTAGTCTTGGGCTAGGCTTAAGCCCTGTCCGGGAAACCGCCCCTTAAAATGGTGGCTTTGAGTCATAGAAGGGGGTCATTTTAGTTGTTTAGGGTGGTCACTTTGAATCAGAAGGGGGTCTTTTTAATCATTTAAATAAGGTAATCACATTAAATCACTTAAGTTGGTCACTTTGAGTCATAGAAGGTGATCATTTTAAATTATTTAAGGTTGTCACTTTGAATCAAATTAGATGGTCGTTTATAATTATTTAATTTCTGTCACTTAAATTCGTGTCACTTAAATTCGGTCCCTATGGGCCCGTTTGGGGTCACTTTTACATTGGTGCTACTCCAGTTTATAATTTGAGGTCGCTTTGAGGTGTAAAAGCAGGCACGCCACCCCTTTCCTGTCAGATTTTCTCATTTCCGAATGAACCCATTGTGTCTTATTATTAATTGAACTGCTTCAGAAATAATCGTCCCAAATCGGGTCCCGTGTTCGTCCCCGTGACCCTCTGTCTACGTCCGGCCCTTTCTTTTCCCTCTCGCTTTCTTCCAGATCATACCAGAGTTAATGAGAACAAGGAGAACATCTGTCAGATGTGCGAGCTCCGTGCCCCAGAAGTAGCGCCCGTGTTTGTGTATATGTGAGTGTGTTTTGCCTGTAAAAGCTCTGTGTCCCACTAAGACTCGTAGTGCCACTGTATCGGGCCTTCGGAGAGCCAATGAGATGCCTCGACACGCCACTGTGACAGCTGGGAAATGATGGTTCAGATAAATAAATAAAATGCAAGAAGAAAGAGAATGTTCTATCTAAATCAGGCCATGCCTTGTATGATAAGCTTGTATTCTTTTTAAGAAGCGCACTGTTCTCGTCTTCAGACACAAGACACGTTTGTTACCCAAGTCTTCTGTTTGCAGTTTCTGGCTCAGATCTGCTTCGTCTTGATTCATCTGAAGTCATAAGGAAGTCACTTTTTTCAGACGTTATTAGCTGCATTGAGCCCCGAGGAATCATGGGATACGACACATTCACTTAGATGAACTCAGAATAGAAGATGAAACCTCTCAGTGCTGGAGTCGGCTGATCGTGAGCTCATTACGCTGAAACTTTCACCAGCTCGCTTTAATTGTCGTTTCCCATTTAAACATGTTGAAACACAGTGCTGATAGCTGTTAGCGATGGTGCGCTATAGCAGTTGTTAAATGAACTCTTGCAGTGATAACACGTTGTGTTCACTCATTTGAGATTAATTTTAAATGTCAATTCAACTTAATCAAAAAACCTTTAACAATGAGGTTACGTTAAATTGTTATCAGTTTAAACAGCAAACATGACTTCTGTGAGAAATGTCCCACGAATCCAATGAAAGGCGGTGATTTGGTATGTTGACCAATGGTCTCAAAAACTAAAAATCTGTATTTTTTACCTTGATTTTAATCAAATATTATTGTTATAAAACATAAGAATATAAAACGTATAAACGTTAAATAATTATTTACAGAAATAATAATAATAAAAATATTTAAAATTATAAAAACAATTATTTAAAATATATAAAAAGTAAACTTGAACTTAACATTTCAAAATATTTAATAAATGTTTTCTCATAATTTCACATCTTTATTTTAATTTTTCGAGTGTATTTTTTAAGTTTTAAATCTTAGTTTAGCTAGCATATCCTGTCTGAACACTCCTTGAATATTTTTAAACAAAAGAAAAATGTTAACCAGCCACCTAGCAACCACCCAGATAACCTTAGCAACCTCACAGCAATGCTTTGGCAACACCTTAATATCGTATCATTGAGTTTTGCACAGGAAAGCGCGCTTTAAAAACATAAAAATCCAGCTGAGGGTGAATGAGTAAAAGATATTAACTGATATTTACTCAAATTGACCTTTTTGTCACAATCATATTTGATTTAGAACAGCCATGTCTGTTTATCCTTACAATCCACGACAGACCTGGATCTCGGCCGTGATGTGCTGATGCCAGAACTGTGTTCAATAATGTCCTAGTAAACATCTTAGCTCTGTTGATCAAAACCAAGCACTGCAGGTTGTCTGATAAGATTCACTGATTCGCAATCTACCAGTCATTTCCTACATAGCTCATCTGTTGAGTCATATCGACTGTGCTGACGGAGAAATGTTACATTGTAATATTTGATGTTTTTTTGACATCAGCTGACGGAGGAATCTCAAGGAGTCAATGTGGAACATGTCATTCTGAGGACATTATCTTCTGTGCCGCGTCGCGGTTTACAGCTCGGTTAAGTAAACTGTTGTGTTCTGGTGATGTCATGGGTGCAAAGGGACTTTTTAAGTGAGTTTTTTTAACAGGATGTTAAAATCTCAGGAGTGAAGGTGTGTCCTCTTTTAGCTTAGGCCATATTTCTGTATGACACATACAGTGCTTGGAATAAATAGATATTTTTTTAAAACAAAACGCTATGTTTGGAAAAATAAATATTTTACTGCTTACTATGTAGCGTATTTAATGTATGCTGTCTACTTTTTTTATAATATGAGAAACAGAATGTATTATACAGTACAACATCATGTCAACACAATCACACGGCAATTCGCAACTATTTTACGAGGTGGCTAATTCGTATGAATTTGAACGATTTCATTCAAACGTTTTAGTCAATTTGCTTTCGCCCAAGTGATGTTGGGTTTAAAGGAGGGGCTTCAGTATGGCGTTTTTCCAACACAATCTCACGTCAAAAATGTAACTATTTTACGACGTGGCTGATTTTGGCTAACTCGTGTGAATTCGTACGATCTCATTCGTACATTTTTGTACGATTTGCTGTTGCGCCAGTGATGTTAGTCAGCGGTGGGGCTACAATATTGCTTTTTTAATTGTCTGTTTTTGTACAATTCACAACGTGCGAATTCATACGAATAAGCCACCACGTAAAATAATTAAAGTCCCTGTAGATGAGGCTGACCATTTCAAACACACGTACTGTTGCGACGTGACATGTTACATGTTAAATTGAATGTGTGATGATAAAAAATCTTATTTTGCATTTTATGTACAGTTTGGTATAAAAATGCGTCAACATTTGCTGTTAACATTGAAGCATTGAGGGAAGTAGTCACAATTTGCACTGGCTTATACTGCATATTTGGTCAAGTTGGTTAGCTGGTTATCTGAAGAAAACGTTAAATGGAGATTTCAGTTGCAAAACAAAATTTCCCCATGTTTTACCCACCCTCAAGGCGTCCTGACTGAATATGACTTTCTTCTTGAAGAATAATGCAGTCAGAGTTATAATACAATGTATCACTTTTCTTCCAAGTGGTAGAATGGGAGCCAATTTTTTGAAGCTCCAAAAAGTGAATCCATCGATCAAAGAACTGCTCGACACGGCTCAGTGGTCTTAACACAGGCCTTCTGAAGCGAATCGATGCGTTTGTTCAAGAGAAATATCCATTTTGAGAGCGCTATTAACGTTAATGTCTAACTTGCGTTATCCCTCGGCTGCACGTGAACCTGAGGCTTGATTTTCCGACAAATGACGCAGGCGTGTCGTAAGTTCCAGTGATGAACGCAGCATTTTTCGTCATGTTCCAATAGGATACCGTCTCCTCTGTGCGAGAGCTTTCGTCAGCATCATATATCAGAAAAAAGCCTCTGGTTCATGCGCAGCCGAGGGATAACGGAAGTTAGACATTATCTTTAACAGCGCTGGATATTTCTCTTAATTAAACACATCGATTCGCTTCAGAAGACCTTTGTTAAGACCACAGAGCCGTGTCGAGCAGTTCTTTGATCGATGGATGCACTTTTTGGAGCTTCAAAAAATTGCCCCCCATTCACTCCCATTCTACCACTTGGAAGAAAAATGATACGTGGTATTATAACTCCGACTGCATTACTCTTCAAGAAGAAAGTCTTATTCAGTCAGGATGCCTTGAGGGTGAGTTTTGCCTCTGAAAGATCCCTTTAAATTTGCATTTTGTTTCTGTAGAAATTGAAGCAGTATGCTAACATATCTCATGTCTGTGCATTCTGGCACAAAACTGATTTCCTTTTTGCAGGTTTCTGAACTATTGCTAAATTAAGACTCCGCACAAAAAAAGCACTGTTCATTGTTCATGAATGTGATTTCAATCTGTAATTTTTCAAACATCTCGATACTTCGCACATCTAAGTCAGCGCATCTTTACTTTTTATCTCATTTATCTCTTTGCTGAAGAACCTGTTCAAAGAGTAACATGTTTAAAAATAAAACCATTTCTTTCCCAGCGCCCGGGCAATTACCAGACGTGATTCCCACTCAATTTTCAGACTTTCTTTGAGAAACCTGTGGCGCGGCCACACATTTGAACTGAACCTGCTAAAGAAATATCGCACCTACTCTCCACACTTGTAAGAGCTGCACTAACAGCTTCTAAGCCCATGCTGTATTCGCTTGATAAACCAGGCACAGTAACAGTTACTTGGCAACAAGGATGTATAGATAGATGGTGGATGTTATTTCAGAAATGAAGTAGTTAAGTTTAGTTGGTGTATTTAAAATAGCCTAGGACAGATTGTAGATTGTAATTTACTCACTGTTTCAGTAACATTTCAACTTTAGGCTTTTGTGTTTCATTGTTTAAAGCATGTGATGATAAAAAGTTTCCTACTGTGCTATCAAACAATCTGACATCACTGTGTTGCTTGTTTAAAGCTACAATTCACCGCCAAAGTAACTTATATTCACGTTAACTGTGCGCATCTGACAGATGCTTTTAGATTTACAGTACAGTGGTTTGAAGATGTACATTTGAAAGCCATGTGCGTTCTCTGGGAATCGAACCCGTGACCTTGACGTTGTTAGCATCATGCTCTTCCAGTCAAGCTCTGACAGAAACGTCCAGCCGCCGCCTCGCCGTATATTTTCCGAGCGAGTGGCTCGACGTATGTTTGCTTAGCTGTCTCTTCATGTGCGCCGGCGTGGAAAAAAGCCTTTCATTCCTCCGAGGAAAATATTAACGGCTCTTTTAGCTTTTTTCCCCAACCAATCATCTTGTCATTTTGATTTATCTGAAGTGTATATCTCTCCGCGTGCGTCTGAGAGCGAGAAACTATTAGGTGAGATTTTTATGAGCAGAACAGAGGGGTACAAACTACTTCCAGGGTGATGAACTTATGGCTCGATCTCGCGGCTCGATTTCATTTCTCGCTCTCGTCGTCTTGCGAGACAGAGGGAGTAAGTCCGCGTTAATATGCTTTAAATTATAGCAGTGACTTCGGTAAGGACCTCACAATTACCACACGCGGGTTCATTTAGCATCCACGTTTGATTGAAAATGCACGCAGGCTCTCGCTGTACCCAAGTTCACTTTCATTCACTAATAAAAGCAATTTAAACTATATTATCACAAACTATTTCTCACTTAGTTACAAAATAAACAAAATGCACCTTTATGGTTTTGTTTCTACAATGGAAGTTGATAAGCAGAAGTTATTCCACCTGATGGTTGAAATACACAGTTTTGAGACTGACATTATACTGTACATGTTTGAAGTTGTATATGTGTAAAGTTATATAAAGTAGGTTATTTTTCAAAGAATGCAACAAGTTGAATATTTACGATCAGAAATCCTGATGTGTGGGGGAAACCCCGAGGACAAACGCACAAGAACTCTGTTGATTGTCACTTGGAACAAGACAATATCCTATTAGAAAGCCAGCTGACAGAAGTATAACAACCGTAGTTGTCACTTCAACAACCCTTTTCTTTATTCTGTCAATTTTCTGTCAAAAGCATTACAAACACTATCATCGCAATTACGAATAATTTCAATAAAAACCAGGCTATGTGCAAGTGACGGTAGTGGTTGGAGTCCGAGTGTGCGGATGCTTTAAGGTGGAACAGAAAAAAATAGGTCCAGTGGAGCTAGTCCAGCCAGTAGACTCTTTCGGGTGATAATGTCAGCAGCTACTGTATTTTTTTACAAAACTGTATTAATATTCTTTTTTTAATTACTGTGAAGACATAAATACGACAATATTTGAGTTGCAATAAAAATATATCTAGTGCTGTGCCACCTTAAATGCTTTAGACGACGCTGCTTGAGCAATTTCTCAAGGATGAATTTTTTTTTTTTAAATGACAAAAGGTTATATGTACACATTTGTTTATGAACACATATATAATAAAGAAAGCTTACAGTGAAATAATAAATAGCTTATTCTGAAATCTCAAGAGAATTTGTGAGATTTCCTGCGTTCACAGTCAGGACTCTGTTTGAAAATCTGTTGGTGTGTGGTGTGCTTTCTTTGTCACATCACGGCGCACCACACATTAGAGCAAAATGATTAAATCTAGGATTTTTTCTCCTCATGTTTGTGGTCTCTCACCGTTTAAAACTCTTATAAGATTTTAAAAAATCTTTTGGTGTGGCCCCAGCATCAGTCTTTTGTTGGGCGCCTCAAACCATGGTGTTGTTCGCCCAACATAAACAGTTTACGGAGCACTGAATTATGACATTTTTACCACCAAAGTTTGGTCGGTTTAGATTAACAAATCCAAAGAAACATTTTCCACAGACAACATTGCCAGGCAGTCGCCACACTGAACCTTATTTTGCCAATGATTTGGTATTACAACAACTTGGTACTATTGTGGCCGCATCTGTGCCAGTTTGCCACTGCTTAGTTAACCTTTAGCTAAATATTTTGCATTCAGCTTCGAACCATGCTATTGGCACCAAAGTGCCTGAAGCCAATTTGGAATGGCGTCTAGGAAGAAAGGAACAACTTTGAATGCAAATGTGTAGAGAAATGGCATAGGCCAAATGGTCGGAATCATTAAAAGAAGAGCCATAAACTCTCTTTTAGTCTTTGAGCCATGCGGCTGGTCACGAGGCCCGGAACTTTCCAGCTGGACTGCATTCTGAAACCTTTTGAACAATTCCATCTCTACACGCGCATACGGATATTGGTCCAGCACAGAGCTCGCAAGTATCCGATTCTATATATAGAATAGCTGCGTTTAAGTTTGTACGTCTTTGTTAAAGATGATTTTTATTGGTGTTCAGAAATAGCTGCCATGCTCTCTTCTCAGTCTTTCTCCGCGCTCCCTAGCGCGTTTGTGTTTCATGTATTGTTTCTGTGATCGTCATTATTTTACCATGTAGAGTATAGTTTAATAAACAACCATATACATTCACCTGTGAGGGGTTTTCTGTGTTCAGCTCATATACTTGGTCATTTAAACTGTGTTTGATTTACGCTGCCTTCGCTCTAAATCCTGTTTGGTAAAGTCACGTTACTTATGGCCATGAGATAAAGTATATAATATCATTGATGCAGTCGCTGGACGAATGCATACAAGTATTGTTATGCTTTATATTACTAATCAGAGACTGTAAAATATGTGTATTTAATATCGATTATTATACGCATTTTCTTTTGAGCTAAACTAATTCCTTAACTGAAATTGATGTTTTAAATAACTCATTTCATGAATGTGATCTTGATAGATCTGGTGGAGAACCATATTTGGTGAGCTTAGCTCATTATTTTAACATGCAGCAAAAACCGCTACAAATGCTACCAATAAAAACAATGAGCACAGTAAGGAGGCAAGAGTCACATAAAGGGAACGTCTTTAAATGAAACCCCACAAGAAAAAAAGCTTTGTTGCAAAAATATTTATTTTAAAAACACATTTAGATCTTTTGAAAACATGTTACATTTGTTGCAATGTCCTTTAGCCCTTGACAGTAATATCATCCAGATGAGCTGTAGATTTTTTTGACTGAAGCATCCTGGCCATAGTTACCAGAAAACATCTGGAAAGCATAATTAGCCACTGAAGCGGTGCTCTCTTGGTTATGTGACTGGGACCCATATTCACTGAGAGTCTGAGCAGTTTGTGGCAGAGATGAACCAGAGAACATTTCCCTTGAAGACAGTTGGGCACTCAAGCCTGAAGAGGGAGGCAAACTGGAATCTGCAGCATGGTGTGAAGAGAAGCGTTCAGACATTTGGCCATTGATTGTTGAGCCAGAGGGAGCTTGAAAAGATGAAGATAGCCTTGACGGTCTCTGGACCCCACCTAAAGGACTCTGGCTTCTCCGAACAGCAGACATCGGACCACTCTGGGCAACAGGTGCAACATTCTGGCTCAAGGCAGGCAGAGATGAAGAGAACCCACTAGGCATCTGCGCACTTGAGGTGCTCTGGGATGAAGCTGTATCAGAAGTCTGGACTGGTAGAGACTGGTAGTTGCCCTGTGACAAAGCTGCACCTGAGGACTGAATGCCTTGGGTCCAACTAGAGGCTGATGGTTCCAGTCTTTGTGGCCTCTGGGACACAGAGTACACCCTTTGAGATGCTGGGCTATACTGGCCGGCAACACTCTGTGTTGAGGACAAGGACGCGCTTGAATATTGGGAAGGAGACCCAGAGACAAACGGACTCATGCTACCTTGAGGCATGGACGATGAGCCACTTCCTTGTAAGGTGAGAGAAGATCCTGACTGACTTCCACCTAGGAAAGTAGTAAGCCCTCTACGTGAACTCTTAGTAGCAGACTGGGTGGCAAAACCTTGTGATGCCAGGGGAGTGTTTAGGTATTTGGAGGGGGATGCAGGGGCATATTGACCCAAAGATCCTTGAGACTGGGGTAATGAGTCACTGTTAAAGCCACTTGCTGCTTGTAAAAGTTGTGGTGAAGTTACCTTTTGAGGCTGAGAGCCAAACTGTGAGGTTGCTGACAGTTGACCATACAAACCCGGATCACTTGTGGACTGACTGTATGCTTTGCGTGAGGAACTAAACTTGGAAAATGTAGGTGAACTGGGAGCAGGCTGACTAAATGTACCCTGAGCAGATCCACTGAAACTACTACTCATTCCCTGTGAGGCCAAACCTTGTGATGCCAGGGGAGCATTTACGTATTTGGAGGGGAATGCAGGGGCGTATTGACCCAAAGATCCTTGAGGCTGGGGTAACGAGCCACTGTTAAAGCCACTTGCTGCTTGTAAAAGTTGTGAAGTTACCTTTTGAGGCCGAGAGCCAAACTGTGAGGTTGCTGACAGTTGACCATACAAACCCGGATCACTTGTGGACTGACTGTATACTTGGCGTGAGGAACTAAACTTGGAAAATGTAGGTGAACTGGGAGCAGGCAGACTAAATGTACCCTGAGCAGATCCACTGGAACTGCCACTCACTCCCTGTGAGGCCAATTGACTAAAGGCTCCTAAAGGAGCACCAGAACTGCCCTGAGAGCTTGTTACACTGGCTGATGGTCTGGAAACAGTTTGGGGTGAGGTGGGTTTATGGGCTTCAAATGAATTTTTACTAGAGCTGGATTGAGACTGGGGGAAAGAGCCACTGTAAGAGCTACTTCCTTCCTGGGAAGGCACAAACTGACTAGAAACTCCTGATTGAGGCCAAGAGCCAATCTGTGAGGTGGATGGAACTTGACTATGCATACCTGGCTCACTTGTGGACTGACTGTATACTTGGCGTGAGGAACTAAATTTGGAAAATGTAGGTGAACTTGGGGCATACTGGCTAGATGTACCCAGAGACTGCATGGAGCCACTGAAACTGCTACTCATTCCCTGTGAGGCCGATTGACTAGAGGCACCAAAAGGAGCACCAGTACTGCCACGTGAGCTTGCTACACTTGTTAATGGTCTAGAAACAGTTTGGGTCGAGGTTGGTTTAAGAGCGCCAGATGAATATTTACTTGGGCTAGATTGAGGCTGGGAAAGTGCACCACTGTAAGAGCTGCTGCCTCCCTGGGAAGACATAAACTGACAGGATTCTCCTGCTTCACTGCCAACCTGTGCCACCGGCCAACGGAAATGCTGATTGCTTCCAGATTGGATAGAAACACTTTGGGGTGATGAAGCTGCAACATTTAGATACTTGGAGGGAGATGAAGGGGCATACACAGCAGAGGTGCCTTGAGGCTTGGGAGAAGAGAGGTCACTAGAGCTGCTTCCTGTCTGCACTGGGACATAATGACTAGAACTTGCTAGTGTCATAACAGACCCGCTTGGAGCACTGAACATATACAGGCCTTGATCACTTGTGGACTGGCTAGAAACCCCCAGAGACAAGGAACCAAGCTTGCTAGGTGTCAGGGAACCAGGTGAATACTGGCTAGATATGTTTTGAGATGGGGAGCCAATAGAACCGCTGCTCACTTCCTGTGTGGTTACAATTACTGGCCCAGAGCTTATCACTTGTTCTGTTATAGGGCTGCCCTGTGAAGTAAAAGTGGAGCCTTGAGTCTCAATAGATGGACTAGAAGACAAGCTTTCTGAAGAGTACACATGTACAGCAGCTCCTGACGACTGAAGGGGAAAGCTGTTCTCAGAGCCTGAAGCATTGATTCTGAGGGATCCCTTGTCACCAGCAGGCTGATAAGAGATCACGGAGGGTGAGGACACATGCTCTGTAGAGGCTCCAGGGGCATACTGACTAGAAGAGCTTTGAGATTGTAGCAACATGTCACCATTAGAGCTAGAGGCAGAACCCAAAACTCCCAATAAAGGGCCAGAACTCTCCAGAGTGCTAGACATGTGAAGGCTGGTGGAATCAGTTTGATCAGTGGTGGCCTGGCTGGAAACCATTAGGGGATAAGAACTGAGCTTGACATGAGACTCTGGGGTATGCTGACTAGGGACACCTGGAGATGATGGAAGACCACTGGTAATGCCTTCACGCTGGAGAGAACCAATTTGGCTGAAACCACCTGCCGACTGTAGACCAGAACCACCATGAGATGAGGAAGGATACTGGTTTTGCAAACTCGGTCCACTGGCTAACTGGCTTGCAATATTCTGAACACTTGAACTGGAGGAAACCTGGGGTTGAAGAGATGTCAAACTGCTTGTCTGGTGTTCATCTTGGGGCACGGCCAAAGCTGAAGAAACTGAGCCAGTTTGGGTACGAGATGTCTCTTGGCTGCTGGAAAAACCACCCTTGACATACTGGCGTAGAGTAGAAAACCTGGACCTGCTCATCTGGCTTCTATCAGTGATCAAACTAGAGCCCACTTCATCAACAGAAAATCTCCTAGTCACTGGAGATTCCGACTGAGATGACTGGACTGAACGGGGTGCAAAAGCACTGTCTGTATCCTGACCCCACTGGAGATGGGTTTTTGAGTAAACCCCACCTAGAAAAATAAAACAACAACGTTTTACAAAAACAGAATTACTACAACTACGTGCCCAAATTAGATGTAGAATATAGTACCTGGAAACCCAAAAGCACATCTCCAAAATATTAGGAGAACAGCTAGTAAAGGCAGCCTAAAAGTGAAACAAAGCCTTCTTATGATTATTCATTAAAAAAAAGCAGAACCATTTAAAAACATAATTGAAAACACACCTTTTCAGCCCTTGATCCATGACAGGAAAACTGCGTGTGATGTTGCCAAACAATCTTTTTGGCCAGCTTTCCTTTCACACACCCAGAAAAACACAAAACCAAGTATACATGTTAGCTAAAGTAGATGTCTTTTATAGGCTGCCAGGAGTTCAGTCAGCTCATGTGATTAACTGAATGACTAATTACCTCTAACATAGTTCACCTGTGAAACAAAAAGGATAGCTGAACGTGAAAGAAGGCAGTGTGCACGAATAAGCACATTCCTCATTCTAAATGGTTAGTTGTCATTTATTTGAAGTTTACTTACTGTTTATCAAGGAAAAAAGTGTTAATGTTCAAAAAGAAAGACAAGGTGTACTTTTATTTTTTTTCATCCATTTTCAAAACTCCACAAGGTACATACAAAATGTATACAGAATGTACCTGTTAAAAAACTTCAAATAAAATCAAACTATTAAAATCACATAGTACATTAAAATCATGATAAAATAAATGATTCACACACACACACAGTCGCTCTGAGTCACACTTTTATAGTCATTAAAATTCATACGGTGCTCTTCATGGGTGATTGTTTACTTTCATTACTCTGGACGGCAATAACAGGCGGTTTTCAACCCGGGGTGCCAGAGATCTGGGCTTACATCACTGACTTTCCATGATGCATTGCAGTTAACTTAAAGGGGTACTTCACCCAAAAATGAAAATTCTGTCATCATTTACTCACCTTCAGATTGTTCCAAACCTGTATACATTTCTTTGTTCTGCTGAACACACAGAAAGATATCTGGAAGATTGGCAAATCTCACCCCCCATTGACTCCCATAGTATTTATATTCCCTATGGCAGTAAATGGTGGGTGAGATCTGACATTCAAAAATTTCTTCCAGTGTGTTCAGCAAAACAAAGAGATTTATACAGGTTTGGAGCAATGTAAGGGTGAGTAAATGATAACAGAATTTTCATTTTTGGGTGAAGTATCCCTTTAAGTCAGCGATCTTAGTCTTAAAGCATCTCTCATTGGTCTCTTTGTATTAAAACAATTAAAAACCTCGTACTTTCTGCTGACCTTGAACCGTTTGCAATTACATATTTGGTTTTAGGAAACTTAACCGCGACTGTAAATTCTTTGTTTACCATGATATAATGACTTAAATACTGTAATTTGTTGTAACTATCCTTGGAAATAGCAACAAGGGAATTCATTTCTTCCTAATACAAATAATTGGCTTGTACATAAAAGCATAAGAGACCTCCAAAAAAGTCCATAAAGTGCATTAGACAACAAACAAAAATATTGGCCTCCCCCTGCGGGTTTAGACCCAAATGGGTCAGCAGCCCTCTCTCGTGATATTTTTAACAAACATGCCACTTTCACGACTGCTCAACGCACGGCCGCTGTCATCCTCATTTCTTACATCTATCAATTCCTACTTCACTTTATGAATAAGAAATATGTTTTTCTCATCTTTCCATTTCAACTCTTATGTAAGAAATGGAATAACCAGAAATGGAAAGACGCCGGGCTTAAAAATCATTCCACGGTAACTGCAAAATTCATCAATAATACAACAAAGCCGTTAAAATCGTATGCGACCGATTTCAGCGAGGAAAGTACGAATTCTGTAAATGTTGGGTCATTTTAAATTGATGCGCCATTAAAACCAAGCCGGCGGAAAACAAAACCTACAGTAGCATCAGCGGCATAAAACACAAGTTTAGAGTGAGGTCATGTGCTCGAGCTCCAAGCTTGTGGAGTTTTCCAAAAAGAGCCTGTACAGTATAGTTTTCTTTAATAGGAAGATATTGTTGGAAATCTGGAGTGCTTGCTTGTGTTTAGCTTGTGAATAAGATGTTTAAAAGTCATGAGTTGTGTATTAATCTTTGCATTCAAAGTGAGTGATCAACCATCGCAAGATCAATTGTGAGAGATATTTCAAAACAGGAGAGTTTTCCTCACACTGCTAAAATAAAATAAAATGTAATTAAATTTAATAAAATAAAATAAAGTGTAAGAAAATAAAATATAATTGTCTTACCTCATTGGCAGATATTTTTGCTGGTTTTAAGCATAAAATCGCATCATTTTAATAATTTGAATTTGAATCATTTTTATTCAATCTTTAATTTATCTCCTCAAGAATATATATCTTGACTTTTTTTTGAGATTTGTACTGGAAAACAAGAAAAAATACTTTGTTTTTTGCTGTGAACCACCATCCCACCCAGCAGCCTCCGCAATCAGAAAACCGTCCGTCCAAACAGCCGCCTCTCGCTTCCATTAATTTTGCAGAATTTATCCATCAGAGAGTCTTCATCAGGACCCATGCGAGCTGTCTATCAGCATGCCTGTCTTTAAGAGACAAGGTCTGTTCGGGCCTGACATACAAAAGCCGTTATTTTGACAAATTGCCCACAGATTAGGGGCGTTTTTAAGAGCCGGGCCCCTCGAGGAACCCCGGGAGTGAATCTGGACCGGGTGTTTGTTTGTCTTATTGTTTACTTGTGCTGAATATGAGGCAGGTGGGTAGGGTTACAGTGATGGAGCGACTGACAGTCTGAAGGGTCTCTACTCTGTAGGGGAAGTGCGCGGATCAATCGGGGGGCTATTTGTCACTCTGCATCAAAGAGAGGTTTTGAAAACAACGTTTAAGTCGACAATCAAAGAAGAAACGTTTGTTGTGCGAATCTCGTTGCTTTGATTTGAATTCATTGTGGATATGAGGTTTTTATTGTGTGTTTGTTTGAAGCATGTGTGCACTGGTAATATATAAGCTAGCGGGGAAAGTCTTATTGTAAAACATTTATCTTGTGGCAAAAATATATCAAATACATGGATTTTCATGTAATTTTACTTTACAAAACATGTTACTTAATGTTTTTTCTGGAGCCCCAGCTGCCAACATTTTTTCGTTTTTTTTATTGTATTTTTTAAGCGAAGGAAATGCTCGCTGTGAATTGAAAGTGAATCGTTTTGAGTGAAAAGTTTACTAAAAATTATAAAACATATTTAATATTATATACGATAAAGGCTACATAAATAAAATTATTAAAACAATATTTTTTTTAATGTTTTTTGTGTTTATTTCTGTTTTTCAGTCAGCAACCTCACAGACACCATGGAGGACCACATGGCTGGTAAGAACAAGAATCATTTTATAAATTCCTACTGTATGCAGAGATAATATAACCTAGCCGACAGAGCACAGCTGAGTGTTAACTAATTTACAGAACGGTAAACAGCAAAGGAAGAGAAGCGATCTGCCGGGTTTGTCATGCATCGAGTGTGTGTGTATCAAACAGATGGACGTGTGTAAATGAGGCAGTGACTGATGTAATGTTGAGCCGCTGACGAGAGATTTAATGAGGCTTGGAATTGTGGGTAGTGGCGTGTGGGGGGAGATGCTAAATAGAACCGAAATGAAAAAAAAGGAATCAAGTGATGAAACATGAAGATGGAGAGAGGAATATAAAAAACAAACGGTCCCAAAAGCTAGCCTGCTGCCTACGTAGGCATCAGCCATCCAAAGCTGTCATCACACAAACAAGTGTTTGCCAAAAGAAGGTACAGTCTTAAAAATAAAGGTGGTAAAAAGGTTTTGTAGCGATAGAAGAACTATTTTTGGTTTCCCTAAAAAGTCAATGTCAAAATAACCATTTCTTTCCCATGTGTTTTAAGAACGTTTTGCTAACATTTTAATAATGTTATAAAAACGTTATTTCTAAATATTTTCGACATTCCACTAACCATGTATAAATAACATTTTAATACCTATTTTTATACTGTTTTTAGAGTGTATAGCAATAACATAAAGTACATTGTTGATAAAACGCTCTTTTAACGTTACTGCAAGAACACTATTTGAGAACTTTGAGAGAACTTTTTGGGAATGTTATCTAAAGTTTTGAGAACGTTCTTTGTTAGCTGTGTTCTTTGTATAGTCGAACCGTAAAAAAAAGTTCCGTGAATGTTTAAGGTTCTTTATGCCTGACAAAAAAACTTTAAGGATCCTTCATTTTCTTAAAAGGCAGCACTTTTTTCAAATATCCTCCGTGTCGCAAGCACACCCATAATGTGTTAAAACGCTGCCTGCTTAGGGAGCTCACTGGTTTTTGGAAGGGAGCCACAGACACCTCTCGCTCAGTTCTCTCTCCTTTAGTTCCAGCTGCTTCGTTACCATGATTTCCTCGCCGAGGCTCTCTTTCTTCTTCTCGCTCTATGTTATTGACTCTTGCTCTTTAATGGCTTGGAGTGGGCAGTGCATTTTAAGCTCTGATTAATGATGCTGTAATGATAGGCTAACACCTAGATGTAGAAGGTAATGAAGCATTGAGGAGCTGTACAAACACACTCACACACACACACTCCGAGATCATGTCACACATAATGACACAACACAGCTGAGGTCTTTCAGGTTGTTCTACAATCATTCGGGAGACTAATTGAGTTCTCACTTGTGTTTCAGTTAAGTACTTTGTTTCTAATGAAATTCGAATAAAAGTTGGCACAAGTGAGGTGATGATGTTGACATAGTAAAGGAATCAAGTCAACTTAATGTGAATGACATCATTCGGATAACTGAGAAATTAAAGGGATAGTTCGCCCAAAAACGATAATTCATCCATCATTTATTCACCCACAAATCATGTCAAACGTGTATGACTTTCTTTCTTCTGTTTTGAAGAATGTTAGTAACCCAACAACATTGGCTCCCATTGGCTTCCATTGTATGGAGACATTTCTCAATATATCTTCTTTTAAAAAGGGCATGGGAGTAAATAAATGATGACAAAATTTTCGTTTTTGGATGAACTGTCCCTTAAAATAAAAGATCTCAAACCATGACGCTTCGAGTCTTAATTTTCTCTCTATTTAATCTCAATAATACAAAATTTGACCTTAAAATCTGTCTTCTCCTTCATTAAAAAAAGAAAGTAACAGATTTGAAATGACAAGAGTAAATGATAATTACGAGGGGATTTAACTCTTTAAAAGAGAAAGCCCGCAATGAACGAGAATGTTTCTATTTAAACCCAAGTGAAAACATCTGCTCTCCACTCCACGCAACTTCTTCATCACTTATCACCTAAATTATCCTCTTCACGGTCCTTCCTCGCCAACATGTGCTCTGTCACTAAAAATACAGCGCCGGGATCGTTTTCAAGTACAGCGTGATTTCACACTTCCAGTAGAAAAGCGAGACGCTTCTGGAGCCAGTAAAAAATCAATCAGTGTCGATTCAACGAAATTACATATCTGAATGTTGTTGGCTTATGTTTCAGATGTGGCTCAAGCCATCTTTGAATCAGTGGAGGCTGCTCTGTTGGGTAAGACCGCAATCATGTCTAACATACAGTAGTTCTGATACAACTATAAACGTGATATATTTAGTCACATCATTTACACGTAAGATCACATTTATCAAAGAACAAAGTTTTTGAATGGATGCGTTTGATATTTACTTCGTTCAAGTGGGCATCACTGTTACAATTTGGTATATTTAGGGTTAGTGACTTGAACAAATCCCTAACACTAAATATTAAACACATTGATACAAAGTGTCTTTTTCAAGTGAGATCAAGAAACAAGCAAATAAAAAAACGTCTAAACTTGCTTTGAATGCATCAATTGAATCAATTTATAGAGACTAGATTATTATTAAGATTGGGGAGCACTTTTGATTTGGACCTGTAACCCCCTAGCAACCACCCGGGACACCCTAGCAACATCTTAGCAACCTCATAGCAACTGCCACCTTTTTCCACAGGCACACATTATTTCCCCAAGTGTGCTATTTATAATTCATGCCGAACGTTAATTTGATGACTGTCCCTAAATTAGTAATAAGTAATATTATCTCATTTGATTGTGGCTGTTCCTTTAACTAGGAGTCTCGGTTGTAGCGGTCGTCGTGGTGATTTTGCTGTTGATGATAGTGGTTCTCCGGTACATGGCCCATCAGAAAGGCACCTACTACACCCATGAAGAGGCCTTAACATTTGAAAGTGACCCGGATGTGCAGATAGTCCAGGATATCCAAGACATCCAGGAGGATTCGGAAGAAGATTAATGTCTGAAGAACTTATACAGTTTTCCAGCTACGACTTCAGTTTAGATTTAGAAAAAAAAACTAGACCTGAAACTTAGGGTTAAAAATATTAATACAATTAATATATATATTTTTATCTAAAAATAGTTATAAAAAATATATTAAAATATTTGACAGTTTTATATGCAAATAATATATTAGTTAAAAAAATGAAAGTGTTTTATAGCATTTAAAAAATCTATAAAGAATAAATTTAATTTTATTCATTCGAGTTTATTGGATAGAATAAAGTGGTCTTTCAATAATGGGAGGGGTGTGGCCTAAAAATAAAAAAGCTTGGTGACATCAGAAAAGAATAGTGTCAGAGGTGGAGCAAGTTGTGGCATTTTGATGATTACAATGACAAATATATTTGTAACATCTTTTAGTTTACTATATTTACCAACCTCCGTTTGTCCTTTCCCCATATTTTCTGTCATCGAAGGAAAAAGTGGAAGTGAACAGAATCTGTGTGCGTCAAGTTATCAAAGACGTTCATATCAGTGTTTTACAGTGAATTTGCTGTTGAAAACGTTGTGTTTTACAGAGGAATCATAGTATCTTCTTTCAGCACGTCTGTCGGGACATTTCTTGTGTGAAGTGCATCATTGTGAGAGACAGAAGGATCTGTCGTGCCTCCTCTTGCTTTTCCCTCTCATATAACATCCACATCTCCAGATGTCCTTTTCTTTCTGACAGCTTCATCCTCAGCCATTCCAAAAAAGAAAACAGATTTCCATGTAGAGTGCTCTCGAGTATTACATTTTTTACTTCACTATGTGCCTTACAGAATACTCGTGTACTAACAAAGATGAATGTGAGTTATTTTGGGGTGTCTATTTCAAGGAGCCATTTTGTTGTTTTTGTATTTTGTCAATTCTTCTGAATTTCCAATGTGTATTTATCAAATGTGCAAATGCAACAATGTATATAAGATAGGTTTTTGTGTAAGTTTTAAAAAGCAATCTGATGTACTTTTGCTGTAAATATAAAGAAGGAAAAGTGAATGATAAAATAAACATTTCCCTGCACTTTCCACAGACGTAAATGGATATTAATATCTATAGATGAGTAGATACCGATGCGAAGGTTAATTAATGTATTTGTGACCGTTTCGCTATCCCGAGAAGCTTAATTATTACTTCTCTTAGTAATTATTTAAATCCTCAACAGATCGCGTTGCAGAAACGTAATATTATATGGAACAACCGTCGTGTTTGACTTGAGCCAAGAATAGGAGCCATGTCACTGCAGTTCAGGTCAACAGGGTACATGGTTATCATTACGAATATTTATAAGCGAACACTACGTACATAACATAACCATAACAAAAATTTATTTTAAATATAATTATATGTATTATATTTCATTATGTATATGTGAAACTGTAAGTCTATAGATTATGAATGCGGGAGCATTTCAAGTAAATTGTGAATTGCTTAAAAATCCCCATCTTTACTACACGGCTTTTGATACCCACTGATATTTATATCTAACTCCTGCAGAACCCTTTTAAATTCCCCTTCAAGTCGGTATTCCCACATCACATATTTAAATAATCTGAAATGTGTTTGCTGACCAGAATGTCATGTGGACACAGTATTATCACAAAACTCTAAAAATACACAGAGGAGAACGCTACGCATAGCGTCTTCTGGATAACGTAAACATCGCGCTTTCGGCGACATTCCACGTACGGAACAAGAGAAACAAACTGCCACTGTTGTTGTAGACGTTCAAAAATAGCCACGAGAAGCCAGAGCCTTCAAATTAAAACCCACATCCACAGATCAGCACAAACGCACCAAGACTTTCTTTATCCAAAGCAATTTGTGGAAACTGGTACATCTTGGTACTACGGAAGCCAGTGACCTGATTAGGGCTGGATGAAAACACTTTCTAATTAGTGGTGAACGGCGTCGCCCCCTTCGAGAGTTGAGCTGAAATAAAGTGTCAACAACAGCAGGAAACTTTCAAAGAAAGCTCCGATATAGCATACGCGCTAGGGGAATTAGCCCGTACCCGAGCTCGCGACTGTATGCGGCCATGCAAAATACAATTTAGAAGCGAGACGCTCAAACAAAAAAGTGGATTCTAAAAGTGTTTCTAAGCTATTTACTCCGCCGTATTTGAGCTCTCTGGCTTTCCGAACACCGGCGAACCTAACATATGGAAATCATGCGTAATCATGGCAATTCCTGTCAGATCTACTGAATGCGATTTGAAATGTCTCAAACGTAATAGCCTAGCTAACGACATGCGAAAATGACCTTACCCGAGGTGTAAGCGACTCATTTGTTTGTTGTATTAAATAGTTTAATATGATTGAGAATCAAGCGATTACCTGAAGTGAGCTTTCAGAGAACACTGTCCGCTTTCGCTTTGTGTAAAAATGACACAATGGAACAGATTTGATTCATCTCAGCTTGGCCGTGAATCATCTTCAAATGCATCAATTCGCATTGATTCCTCGTCTCCGAGGAAACCATTAGGGGGAATAAAAGAGACAGCTATGACAGAACGGGTATCAGGCCTGTTTAGAGAGGTCAACCTTCGTCTGAGGTTCTGAAACAAAGACATCCTCTGTCAGACATCACTGTAATATTGCAAGACAATTAATGATTCGTGTCAATAGCTGAATTGCTAAGTTGCTAAGAAAAAAGGAGTTTCTTCTGTTGGAAAGAAACCAGGTACGTCTATAAGATGTCTGCTAAAGATCTTGAAAACATCTGCTGTTTAAGAACATCGGATGAACGTCTTAGAAAAGGCTGTTTTACATGCATTGTTAATCATACACATCTTACAGACGTCTTCTAGATGTCTATATGACATCTGACAGGAAACGACTCAAAGACGTAGTGCAGACGAGTAAACAATAAAAACACATCTTACAGATGTAATTGCAGACGTCAAACAGACGTCTCCCAGATGTATGTGTGCTATGAGGGAAACAGGTAAACGGGTATTTATAAAGAATCATCAATCTGGAGCAACATTAAGGTAAGTAAATGACAGACTTTTTTACTTTTGGGTGAATTGCTCCTGTAAGAACCTATGTTGACCTTTATGCTCAATTGTGATGTAAAACACAGTTAAATTGCTTTAAACAGGTCATTGTTGTGTATCGTTTGTTTACACGCCAAGCCTTGTGTCACTCGACTAAAATGTAACACAAATTAGTTTTTAATTTTCATTTTACGGAGGGAAGATGTTGTTTATTCATCAGAACATCTGGATGTATGAGCTGTTGATAAGGCTAAATGTGTTTAGCCTTAAATAATGTCTTAATGTGATTTTGCAAAGCAGCTTAGCGTGGATTTGAGTCCTATATTTTCATGAAGCCAAACTTGAGGGTGTGTGTGTGTTAACATGTCCGGAGGACAGTTCTGAGTGGCATGAATTTAATCCAATTTCTCCATCTCCAGCACTGCGGAACCAGAGATAATTCACCCCAAAACCATCTCTGCCCGCGTCGCCATGGGTGCAGAGTTGACGCCATCCGGAAATTAGCGCAGGTTTGGGTGTGAGCAAATATTGGTTTATCTCATCATTTTTCATTATCCGAATGGCGACGGTATTCCCACACCTCTGGGAATCTATTGTCTCCAATTGCGCTCTGGAGCTGAGCGAGCCACATTTCCAAAATGCCCCAAATAGGATCGGCAGAATTAGTGATAAAGCTTTGGCACAGCCTTCAGTTGAAAGTTCAAGCTGTTAGATGCTTTGTGAAAGCAGATGATGCTGTTTCCATTTTATTCAAGCGTCTTTAAGTGTTGTGTAAGCCCTTTCTTAATAGCTGAAATAAGAAATTATATTTTGAAAGGAAATTAATCATTTTCTTAGCTACCGGTGTTATTGTCATGACAATTATGCGTCCCCGAATGCACATTACCAGAATGCAAACACATCTCACTTTTCATTTAATGTGAAAAGAAATGCCACTCTTTGTTGTACTGCACTTAATCGTTTATTTAATGAAGAAATTCTTTGCATTACAGTACAAAATTACTGTACAATACTGAAAATAACTATTTAGACTGAAGCAAAACACATAAAAAAAAGCTCAAAGGTAACAGTAATGAGAATATGGGAGGGAAATATCACGGTCAGTCACGGGGGCACATAAAATAAGCGTTATGATTGGTCAGATCGCCTGTCAATCAAACTTCTTGCGAAGGGTCAACTGTTTATATTTTTTACTATTTTTTATTTGTTTATTTACAGGGTTTTCTTGAGATTAACCCAGCATTTTTTTTAAATACCACTCTGACATACAGCCCATCATTTCCATGATGACTCTTTGACGGCTGATCAAAGGACACGTTTTTTTTTCCCGGGTGCACAGAGAGCAATTTGAGTTGATATAACTTTGATTAAAACGCAGTTAAAATAAACTGCGTTTGCAGATCAAAGCGCAGTACACATTAGATCGACTTAAATTACCGGGGCATAATGTACCGCTCGACACAAATGTCTTCAAACAGCTGACATCCTCCGAGGAGGTTTTCTTCATAAAACCAGAATCTTTCAAACTTGATACGCAAGTAGAAAAAGAGAGTTATAAGCTGTTTTTCATATTCCTGGTAGAGTTAGTGGGCTCACGGTTACATCAGCAGCAGGAACAATAAAGCAAACATCATCTGTCATACAGTAAATTCTTGATTTCACCGATCCACTGATCTGCAGGAGAACCTCTAAGATATTGTGGTATAATCTGCTTTAAATGAACCACCCCTGAAATACACGAACCCTGATTGGTTGTTTTGTATGACCTTAAAGGGTAGTTCGCCCAAAAATGAAAATTCTGTCATGAATTACTCAACTACAAGTTGTTCAAACCTGTATACATTTCTTTATACAAAAAGATATTTAGAAAAATGTTAGCAACTGAGATTTCTGGGGCACCTTTGACTACCATACTAGAGAAAAAATGGCAGTCAAAGGTGACCCAGAACAGTAAGTTTTTTCTAAATTCTTCGAAATATCTTCTTTTGTGTTCAACAGAACAATAACATATACAATGTTTTTTTTCTACTATGGTAGTCAATGGTGCCCCAGAAATCTCAGTTGCTAACATTCTTCCAAATATCTTTCCTTTGTGTTCAACCAAACAAAGAACAACTTGAGGATGAGTCATTCAGGACAGTATTTTGATTTTGGGTGAATCCCTTTAACTACAAATAGCAAGGTTAAACAACTATTAAACATACATTCTTTTTGCAATTCTGCACCAGTCACCTTTAAGGTAATACAGAGCATGTTTTGGGAGAACTGTGGCCAGTTTTGCACTATGCAGTAGTACGTCCATCGAGGGCAAAATTCAGAGAAAGACATTATTTCCCTCATGCAGTCCCTGTGTCAAAGAAATGATTTGCCTTCGATGCTCCGGGATTTTCAAAATGTCATTTGAAATGGCACAAGGTGGTCTGTAGTTTGTACGAACGGCAGAAAAGATTTCTTTTTCTCCCCTGGCCTTTTAGTACAGTGCGAAAACCTTCATAACGCAAAAATCAACTATGCTATTAGGGCAAGCATCCCTCCAGGGTTTCGAAGTTTTTCACTATTGCTTAAAGTACTTTGCTGTCTCTCGCTCGAATCAAAGATTAGCTTTTCTTTTTTGAAAGTTTGAAATCATAGTTATTGAAAAGATAGGTCACAGCAAAAAAAATCTGAATGCGTTTGATTGAGTGTGTGTGTCTGTGTAATGACGATGGCTCTGAGCTGCTTTTTCTGCAAAAGGTCAAGAAACAAACGTCATGAATGCTTTTGCAGCTCTGGTCTACATCAGACTACTTTAAAAGTCACCACTTCAGCTTGCATTGATAAAATTAGGATTTTTTATGCTGCCATTGGAATACAATTTTTATAGCAAATTTGGGCTTATTTTTCTTTTCTTTTTATTATTATTATTAATTAAATACTCTATATTATATAAATATTTACTTTATTTAAATAAGTAGTAACCTCATCTACCAGCAGGAATCTCCCGGAAATTCAAATTAAATCAACAAGTTGGGAAGTTTGTCCAAAGGTATCCTTACAAATTTGATCAAACTATGTAATTAATAATAAAAATAAGAATGTGATCCGATGTGATCTTTGACTGATGTTGAAACTAGGGCCGTCACGATATCACTTTTCACTACATGGTTATCGTGACCAAAATAATTTACATTTTTTGATAAATAATGCTTTCAATCAAAATCATCCTATATTTAGTTTATTTTGTGTTTTCTCTTTTTTTGTCAATGAATCGCACTCAAAATATAATTATAGGGAGGCAGAGAGAGAGTAGCTATTGTGACTCTTAAAGGCAAGTCTTTAATCTTGTGCCGAATTATTTACCATATTATCATATTAGTATTAACACAAAATCGATAATCATGATATCACGGTTATTGTCCACACCGGTATATTGTGAAACCCCTAACAGTGATCTAATTGAGATACAATCACCCTATAGATCCCCAGACCGTTTTATATCTACTCTAAAGTCATTAGCGGTCAGCATTTGTAATACCATGCCTGGTCCGAGCCCCGAGAAAGTGCACTGTCAAGAAAAATAAGATTAAAGGCGAGGCAGCTTTATATCTCAGCGAGACGTCTCTGGAATTCCACACACACATCTCCAAAACACACCCTTGAGACCCTGCCCATTATCTGTCCGGTGTGTAAAATGTTCCTCGGAGCGATCAATAAAAATCCAAAGAATTGATAACCTTATAAAGTCTGTAATTACTTTCCTTCCTCACCAACGAGCAATAAAGTTTTTATTATGGATCTCTTCGCTCACTACGCGAGTCTTCGACAGTGAGGGATGCTGGAAATTAAAACTCACGGGCGGCGATTGTTTTGCTGAGTGAGGAAACATAGATGCAGTGCGGTTCAGCTAATGGACAAGGGCAACTTTTCGCTATCGGACAGCAGCGACTGTGAGCAAGCGTAAAGGTGAGCGCATGAGGAATGGTGTCAACATAGATGTCTGGCAAAATTGCTTACGACTGAGGAACTTGAAATCAGGGACGATATGACCCATGAGAGAAAAGTGCAAGAAATATATATATATATATATATATATATATATATATTAAACTTTATCCTGTATAAATATCAGGATAAAGTTGAACTTTAGATTTTGTTCCTTGATAGCACACATCTGGGAGACGTCTATTTGATGTCTGCATTTACATCTGCAAGATGTAAATGTCATAAAGACGTCTAGAAGATGTCTGTAAGATGTTTATGATTTTGAATGTAGGTAAAACCACCTTTTCGAAGACGTTTATCAGATGTTTTTACACCGCAGATGTTTCGAGAGGCGAGTTGCATTAACTTAGCCGCTAAGTTAAGACTGCGTCTTAACCACTAGTCTCACTGACTAGCAATTAGTTAGGACCAGTGTTGGGTGTAACTAGTTACTAAGTAATTAGTTACTGTAATTTAATTGCTTTCCCCTTGAAAAAGTAAAGTAAGGGATTACTCTTATTTTTTCTGTAATTTAATTAGTTCTGATGTAATTAAACTAAATATAATATATGTGTAATATGTGTACATCAAAATTCAAAGTCTAACTAAAATCCATACTTTAATGTATAATTCTCACATTTGTAATTAATAATAATACTTTATGTAGTTTTATATTATTTATTTGAATGAATGAAAAGAGCCGTTTCATGTCTATCCTTGTATCACTTAACTCATCAAGGTTGATGTAGGATATAGAAAGTAATTAGTAATAAGTCATTAAATACTTTTTGAAGAGAGTAACTTGTACAGTAATCTAATGTGTAATTAGTAACTAGTAATTAATTACTTTTTCAGAGTAACCTACCCAACACTGGTTAGGACTAATCAGTCTTACTTTTCACATTACAATTAGACCAATCTACCTTTTTACGTAACTGACTTAAAGCAGTTATGACCAGTCTTGAAGAAGAAATTAGATGACTAACTTCTAAGACTAGTCTAAACAGTTTATGCAACCGGATCTCCAGATCTTTAGCAGACGTCTTACAGACGTACCTGTGCTGTCTGGGTTATAATGGCAACTTCGCTTTATTTTTCATTTACAGCATTGTGGTAGTGACACAAATGTTGTTTTTTAACAGGAGTTTCTTGTAAGTAACGTTGGGAAAATACCCAAAGTTGATTCTTAAATAAAGCATCACTGATGTGTCTCCTGAGCTATGAAAGAGAAACCTCTCGATCAAACATTGCATGGGTCATAAAGGAATTTCCTTAATACTCTATTCTGAAACCTAACCGGTAAATTCACTCTCATTCACAAAGGGCCAAAATGCATTCAGTCCCTGCAAATACGTCTGAATTCGTTCCACTCGCAAGTGAGCAATATACGACCTAAACGAGAAGCAGCGGACTTCATTTTGAGCCTGCTTGCAGTGAGCGCATGCCTTCCTGATAGAGCAAATCCATTTCGGTTCCATTGAAAATATCAAAAGAATAGATATGTGTTCATTTCATACTCCACTCCAGAGCTCAAAGTAATCTGGGCTTAGTGAGTCTGTCTCATGAGAAAGAAGAGAGGGGGGAACGGATATAGAAACTGTTCAAACAAAGTGAAGTGGATGAGACATTAAATTAGAAATGTTCTGTTCGGCGGCCTTCCGGATCCTCGCGGAAGTGTTTTACATAATTGTAAAACAAAAGGGGAAAGACTGGCATGGCTTTAGCTGCCCGTTTACCCCTGAATCCGGCGTGGCTCCGGTAATCAAGACGTCCTCCAGAAAGAGCCGCCGTGACATTGTGCCGCCACGACGACGCTGAAGGAAAGAAGGTTGAGCGGCCGCCACACTTGAAAAGCCATTCTGCCTTTGATATGTGGTAGCTCTGGGTGCGAGGTTGTGTCGGATAAGCACTTCCCTTTCGCAAATTGCACAACAGAGAGCGCTTGTTCAGTGGAGCGTAGCCGGCGTGGCAGTAGGTTATAAACTTTAATATTTGTGGTGGTCGCTCAAAGAGAAAAACACACTAGGAGATGGATGCCAGACGCTACACAAACTCTCAGCATGTCTCTTCTGAATGTCACAGAGGTCGAGTGTGTGTTTGTGCGGAGAAAACAAGGGAGAGTTTTAGTTCCTGTATGAGCAATTGTTATTAAGTCCAAATGCATCCTTTCAGTTTTATAGTGTATTATATTAACGGCGGCTGTCTGAGGCTTGACAGAAAATTTTGACCTTTTAAGGAAGCGCATGCTTTAAAAGGCCTTTTAAGCTATTCCCCACCAGTGTTTTTTTTGTGTGTGTGTTACATAGATGTTTTAGTCAAGAACCATGAAATTAAAAGTTCTTTGTGTTTAAGAATAAAAAATACACATCCGAATAGTTTGTATTGTAAAGTTCATAATAAACCATCAGCTTGTTTTTAAACCTTTTTTTAGTGTGTTTAGTGACTTATTCCAGTAGGATTCATTGGCCTTAAATTGGTTCATATCCACTATAAAAAACAAACAATTGTAATTATTTAAACTGAATATAGTTATATTTAAGAAAAAGAAAAAAAAACTGTGTCGAAATGTTATTGTAGAATGCACATTTTTTTCTGTGGTAGTTTTAGCTAATATGATTGGATGAACAACAGGTGAACTCCAACAGCTATTGGCTGAGAAAATGAAGCCCCGCCCACTGGCATGCGCAAGCGTGAATACCGATCGGGATTACGGCTGTAGAGACGCTACTTTAGGTAGAGTGACTTTAAAGAGTACATAACATGAGATCATGAAAATGACATTTCATGCAGTGTGTAATGTTGGCGTGTTTGAAAGTTGTAAATCCGAAGGTGAATGAATAACAAAGTTATTGGCTTGGAAAGAGGGAGTCGACTCTGAATCACGCAAACGAGTCGTCCCTAGTCCGATTCGTGAACCGCCGCGGATTTACGTCACTACATATAGTCCCGCCTACGTTTTGCTAGGACTGCTCGCGAAAACTTCACTCTTCTCCCCCAAACACTGTAGCTCGTGAGCCTCATTCGCGGTAGACCAATCACAGCAGAGTAGACCATCTGACCAATCACATCAGACTAGGCTAGCGGAAAGGAGGGGATTAGACAGATGAATCGCGGAAGGAATCATTTGAGAGTCAGTCAAGAAGTAAGGTAAGAATAACTGCCTATTATTACGAAATAATAGTGTTTTTACACCTATGTACATAAACTTGTTGTTGGACACTCCATAAACCAAAGTAGGACCTTAAAAATCCCTAGTTATGTACACTTTAAACAACATGTCTTTTGGATTTTCTATAAATGTTAGCGAGCTAATTCACAAGGCAAGAGTTTGAGCAACTTTGAGAACTTTTGGGTCGTAGTGTAGCGATTTATGCAAGATTTTAAGACTAGCGTCAGAAAATCGACTAGCGTCTGATGAAATGTAACGCTGGTTGCCAGATTTCTCACAAGTTTTTAAGTTCTGTCAAAGCAAACCATTAAGTGGCTTTTAGTCAGCGGACATGGCAACAGGTCGTCGTGTCAGTAATCCGCATAACAAACCAAGTTTACGTGTAAATTTACCTTTTACTATTCTAATATATAATAGTGAATTTTAATGGTAAACTTCATGATTGTGCATTTGAAATAAAGTCATTCTTCAAGATGCAATAGGCTAAGTTTAGATAAGCTACCATACCCAGTGCATTTAATTGATGTGTAATGATTTGTTATTTATTTTTATCTTTGTTATATAACAAGTAGAAGGATAGTGGATGTATATATTTTATTTTTATTTATTGTAACTAAAATGCGGCTAAACAAGCACACAATGTATCAGTAAGACATTAGGTTTGCAGATTTTCTGTTTTCCATGCAGGCCAGTTTTTTTCAAGCATTAGTTTCAGAACCATATGAACAATCCAAAACAATAAGGGATCCAAAATAATAAAGGTTTGCCTTCAGTTGCTTGACAACACCTCAGGTTTGTTTTGTTCTCAGATATTTTAATGTGATGTTTTGCTGCTTTGGCATAACACTTTTGAATCTAATTGGATTGACTGCAGACTCTTAATAGTCATTAGTCTAGGTTATAATTGTTAAAGTGAATCTGAAATTGGTCTCATTTTAACAAGCAAAAAGGCAGTTAAAGTTGATCTACTTTGCAGAGCAGAAATGCACGAACAAGGGAAAACAATGTAAATGAATGAGCCTGGCGTTTTAATGAATACCTTTGCTCTATTGAAATTTAAAGTAGTTCCCATCCTTCTCTTCCCTCCTCAGCTTGATGAAGAAAACAGGCCGCATCGCTCACAACAGAGGTGGACTGATCCATCTTCTCAGCACCCCGGAGGAAGAGATTCCTCAACGGGCAAATGCACTAATTGAAGTTAAACGTTTTTCACTAAAGTACCATTTCGGATAACAATCAGTCATTTTTGTCGCATTCAGAGGAGACAAATAAAACAGATACAACAACAGATTTAAAACTATTTTAACAGTTTGCAGAAATTGAGAAGAATTTAATGTACAGAAATATTATGATAATAATCCAAAATCTCGAAGAAGAAGGTTAGCATTTAAGTTAAACAACAAAAAGAAAAATCTGCAATAATGAGTATAAGGGACGAAGGGTCAGTTTATAGAAAGGGAAAGTTAGAAATAGTTTTCGGATTTTAGACATTATTATCAGTCTTTTTACAAATCAGATTTTGAAACTTTAGATACTAGTAAAATTCAAAGTTATTTGAATTCGTCCTACAATTACAAGTCAACAAAATAAAGCGTTAACCTCCACAATAACAGAGGAAGACATTTTAAGAGTTATTATAGGAAGTAAAATAGAAAAATGTCCAAGAAGTGATGGATTCACAAATGAATTTTATAAAGAATTTAAAACATTGTTGTCCCCAATACTGTGTGAGGTTTTTAATTGGATTTTAAAACAGGAAGAGTGGCCACAAACATGGAACACTTTTATTATAACCGTAATATTAAAGGAAGGGAAAGACCCTACACAATGCTCATCTTATAGGCCGATATCTTTATTAAATGTGGATCAGAAGTTCTTCACGTCAATTATTGCTATTAGACTTCCTGACATAATACCAAAAAGAATTCATTCGGATCAAACAGGATTTGTGAAAAATCGTGTATTATTTGATAACGTACGAAGATCATTAAATCTTATCGATTACGCAACTAAAACTAAGAAACAAATGTTATTAATGACATTAGAGGTGTATTGAAATTTATAGAGGTTGTGTTTATATTTTTTTATTCTTCATTAGGAACGACATGATCAAATATGAGATATTCAGATGAGGTGGAAGTGACATCATGATGATTATGAAAATTATGTTTTAGTCAAACTACCAAAATGACTGCACTGATACTATAATATTTTGGACACTGTTAGTAAACAAACTGGTGTTGGAGTTTATTTTCCGCAAGTTCCCAGGCCCCAAAAGTGTCCACGGTTGAAAAAACACAGCGTGTGTTGTCGAGCAAACATGCTCTTCACACCGCAGTTTATCAAATCACACCTTCAAGGTCACTATCCCAACAAATTCTCTCTCTCTCCCCCCTCCAATTTCCTCTGAAGCATTTTTCAGCGCTGTTCCGTTTTCTGAATGAGATAACGTGCCGTATTCCCCCAGCTGTCTCCACGGCTTTAAATGCATGACTACCCATTCCAATCTCCCTATAGGGGAAAGCATGAGTCTGCTTTACTTTGGCGGGGTCCGCTGCAGGCCGATGGGATCCGCCCACCAGCTCCGGCTGCATGAAATTTTTCACAAATTATCACTTGGTGAGGAAAAGAAAAAAATGCATAATTAAGGAAGACTGTCCAAAAATATCCAAACAGGATATGTATTGATTGTACAGTATATACTTTTTGCGCTTAAATTGTCAACCCTGTTATCATAGTTTTGTATCATATTTATAATAAAAAAGGAAAATATGTAAAAACATCAGAATCGAATTGGCTTTGCAATAGCACGACCCAAGTCTTGTAATGTCAGATTAAACTAAAACGTTCAACCCTGTTACTGTACAATCAGCAGGTAAGGGAATTATTCACCTTTTGAGATATACATTCCTGTATTGATTTTGCCCATAACCATATTTCAAATATGCACATCTGGCATTTTAGTACACCTAAGCCAGTGTAAGAGGATGCAAGACCAAAATAATCCAGCGTGGAGCCAGCATGCTAATCAATATGCTTTCAGACTCGCCTCCCACATTAGCTTGGACGGCCAAAATGGCTAGATCCTTAAGATTAAATTCATTCTGTCGGCTGGGAGCTGTTTTGTTTCGCTCGTGTTTGTGTGTAATTATACGAACAGGTAGTCCCAGCCGATTCATTTGTTGCTTGTTTTGGGCCGTTTTGTGTATTTACATATTTGTGCGTGGCATTGCTGTGCTTATTATTTCGAAGGCCTGTTGGGAGCGATCCACCTGAGTCTGTCTTTTTGTATTCTTAAACGGAAAGAAAACAAAGCCCCTGGTTGGACTTTCGAAATACAACATAGTGAAGGATCAAAGGAAACAAGCTAGCATGCTAATGCAGGAACGACTTATGTGTGTTTGTGCGATTATTTTATTGTGTGTCAGCTCGTATGGATTGAACCGTGTAACGTATTAAAAGGTGAAAGGTTTTGTTTTATTTCTATGGAAAATACTTGTGTTTCAGAGTTGACTATAAGATTGGATGACACACCCACAGCCCCGCCCACAGCCTGAAACATGCAGCTTCAGTTTGATTGGTCAGCAAGATAGCAGGTTGATAAGAAGAACTAATTACTGGATTTGCCAAAGGTTAGTTTAAAAGACATTGAAATTACAGGAAAATACACAAATGTCGAATCAGACCTTGAATTTATTTATCTTGAATTTAATGCGCAGCAAAAAAGCATTTGAAGTCAAATTTTCATAAGTCAACGTCGACCCGTTATGAACACATATGTACATTCTGATTCTTTAACTCACGTTAACAGAATGTTAATGTTTTATGGTTAATCTAAAAATAACCGTGGAAAACTACAAGCCTGCGCGCTATTGTTGCCACCTCAATTCGGTCTCATCTCATTGCGGATTCTTATCACCTAGATTAGTTTGGAGTACGAGAGTGAGATAAGTGTAGGTTTAAAATGATTTTAGCTCTGCCTATTGTAAGAAAAAAATTACAACGTGTCCTCTTATCTTTCGAGTATACGAGTGGCCTCGTCTAATGCCAATGTATGTGAGACTCTGGAGGAATATGAGAAAGCTGAATGGTGGGTTAGATGCTGTAGTTGGATGAGCAACGATCTTTGAATTAAAAATTGTGAAAAATACGTACAACTGTGACAGAAAACAAACGATTTCTCTTCAATCTTGAGTTTTCATTTAATGTTCTGTGAAAGTCATTGAGTGTCGGCTTGCTTCACTGTCATTGGTTTATCCACTCCCTCTTTTACTCTCATTGGCTCTCGTGTCGTCAGGACGTAGCGTTGACTGTTGTTGATTATTAGAAAGCCGTATGAGAGGTGCTTGTTTACATCTGTGAGACACCCGCAGGTGCGTGTTTACCTCAGGCTGATGGAGTTTGCGCTGTGATGCTATGAAGCCCTGCAGCCATGTGTCATTTTCCCTTCATGTAAGTCTTCGCCCTGACTAATATAGAGGGATTTTAACCACAGGAAGGTAAATTACAGTTTATATCTCTCCTGGATCACCTTATGGTGCGCGACACGAAACACTGACAGCTGTTTTGATGCAGCGGAATAGCAATGAAACCGCGATTGCAATTATTTTTGTGTGACATTATTTCTGAATGAAGAAATTTAAGACTTGACTTTATTTGGTCTGTTTAGAAGTGTTACAAATAGGGGTTAAAAAAGAGGTATTGTTGTTGTCGTAAAAATAAATCAGAAAGTTAAAAGACAGATTTAGAAAGTGTACGCAGATTCTCTTTATTGGTAGTAATGTTTAGGGTCTTCAAAAGTCAAAATCTACACATATTTAAAGCAACACTAGGGAGTTTTTCGTCCTAAAAAATAATCTCTCTAAAATTATTTTAGTGGTAGGACAACTCTTAACTGGACGAATTTTACTGCTGCTTCTACCTAAGCAGCCCTCTATCGGCTAAAATCACACTTGTATCTTTGGTGTGCGGGTAGGTTTACAAGCCCCGCCCATCACCTGCTTTATGGCATACGTCACGTTTTACTCGTAGCCTGGGAAGTTAGCGAACAACTAAAAATAAGACGAAACGATCTAGTTCAACGCAAGTCTCCAAACCATCACCATGGCAGAGCCAGCAAAAAAAAAACAAAGAGGAAAAGAGAGAGTGATCGGACACGAGCCCGAACATGAATCAATATCTGACGGACATACACTCGGTGGCACGGGCTGCAAGAGGCAACGGGTTGCAAAATGGATGGAGACCTAAACTTCCTGCTACTGGATTTGATAGTATTATATGTAAATGTAACTGTCCTGCACTTTTGAGCTTATTAGTTATTAGGCTGTGCTCAGGTTGTTTGTTGCCGCACTAACATTACTGGTTCACAATTTATAACCGTAAGGTAGACTAGAGATAATGTAATGTTGCCGGGTCTCATTAGCTTACGTAGCATGATCGTGCCTCGTCACGAATTGAGTGTTATGCTTGTAAACGATGACTACCAAACCACAATAAAAGTTGTATGGTCAGAAGTTGCTGATTCCTTAGTTCATGTACGTAGACTAATGTTAGACAATTGCGCTTATCAACCACATGGGGGAACCATAAGCAAAAGTTCTCTAATGTTGCTTTAATGTTTTAACTTTTACATTTACAAATATTGATTGTGGGCCTGGTGGACCCACAACTTTATTTGTTTTGATCAATACAACCTTTAAAAAAAATGGATAACTCAGTATTAAGAAAGTTAAAAAATAATGTTTTTTATTCCAAGCTGTTGAGTTGTTTTGATTAAGTAATAATAACTCAAAACAATACAGCTAGCTAACACCTCTGTTATGAAAAAAAAGTTATTCGTTTTTTAAAGAAAATGTATTCGCAACATTTTTTTAGGAAACATCAAAAACAAGACCCACAGATCCAAACACCTCAAAAAGGGTTAAAGTTTGCATCCACTTTCTTGTCTCCCTTGCATTCTTGGAGTAAGCATTCATGATATCTGGTATACGTGGTATTTTGGGACGCGACTCATACGACATCAGTCTGTTGTTGCGTGCGTTGTGGCTTCTGCAATCATCTCTGAGGAGGTGACTAATAGCCACAGCGGGGAAAGAGGAAACATCAGATTTTCAAGACATCGAGCCATCTCAACACTGCTGTCTCTCACCTCAGGAGGATTCACAAACTTCAGGAAGACATTAGCCTTGCAGATAAAACAACGGTGAAAAGAAGCAGACTTTGAAGTTGAAGGCATCAGACTGACGAAGTCCTTGAAAACTCATAATCTTTGATAGAGCTCACAAAAGTTGAAAAGAGAGCCCTAAAGATGTTTTATGTATGTCAGTCGCATTGTTAGGAAGGTTATAGTGTTGCACGGCCAGATCTTTGATTTGCAGCATATGGTTTGATGCACGTTGCAGGTTATTTTAGCCAATCAGAGAGGCGAGTGTTGTACTTTCCAAAATCCTTTTTATACTTTTTTCCAAACTCACCATTTCCTATCTAGACCCTCAACTCCAACATTGTTTTTTTATCTTAGTCCAAACAGTTTGTGACCCCGGCCCACCCCGCACCCGTGAGAAAATTTACTTTGGAAATGTTTCACGCTGGGAGCAGCCCCAAAGTGGAGGCGAATTAAACTCGCCTGTCCGGTTGTGTTTGTTTTGATGAACTCCGGAGCCGATAACTCGCAACCCAAACGTCCAATTATGCAGTGGACTGCAGGGCCACTTTAGATTTAATCAAAGGCAAGAAGACTAATATTACTTCAGAGCACACCTGACAGAACACCATTGTGCCGAGCAGGGCCGTAGCTAAAGAATTCTGGGCCCCTGAAAAAATATTGATGTGGGCCCCCACTGCCTTTCAACTAATTAAGGGACATTTTATATCAAGTTATATATCATATCACTTTGACGTAGTCTATTTACATCTAACAGAAGATGGTAATGTTGTTGTAAACCCTTTTTAAAAAGTTAAATGTTTATAAATATTAAATGAACTTGTCTTAAATAAATGCATGAAGACTTTTAACAAACTAATAAAATAATAATAAAAGACAATACATTATTAAATAACAATAAATAAAACATGTAAGAATCACAATTATTTAGAAAAACTTTTTCGCCGAATTGCATGCTTTTGTGGATTTCATTCAAATCTCATATACAATTAATGTATACATTTTTTTTACAAAACAGATGACTTTACATTATAACTTTTGGATTTTGTGAGGTCCATGGACAGTGGGGGCCCCTAGAATCGTCACTACCTTTCATCCCACTAGCGACGGCCCTGGTGCCTTCCTGCTCGTTAGCGGATTTGGGCGGGAAATCGCACCTCGGTAACTTAGCATTAGCTTCATCCTGACCGACCTTTACGTGCTAAAGGTAAGTTAATAAAAATGTGCTAAGTCCTGTGGTTTTAAAATAAGAAACTAATCTGCTTGAGTAAAAATGATTTGTTTCTTGCCCTTGCTATATAATTTCAAAGTGTCTTTAGTTTTTTGCAAGTGTTTTAACCAGTGCTGATTTAAATATCAATTTATATAAAAATAAAAATCTTGTATTGTAGTATTTTTTCTGTCATACAGGACAAAGGTTACAGGACACTGTAAATGAGAATGAAATGTCAGAACAATCATTATTTATTATTAATATTTTTATCTTTAAAGTATATTATTTATATGTTTGTATCTTATAGATTTTTATATTTATAGAGATTCTTGTGCTATTATTTTATTTAATAAATACATTTGTTTGATTGATTAGATTGGCAGATGTGGAAAAAACAGCAGACCGGTTTGGAATGAGAGGCGAGTTTACTCGCACTGTAAAAAATCCAATAACATTCCAGAATGGGGGGGTCAGAAAAATACCATAAATGACATTTTTAGTGAAGTTATAATTTTCATGCTATTTTACACCCGATTTGTCATTTTCTACCGTATTTCAAAAATATGTGAAAATTATGTAAATAAAACAGTAAAAGTTCATAAATGTACAGTTTTTTTACAGTCAAGATTAAATATATATGTAGTATATTTCATACATTTATTTATTTATTTTTTTTGGGGGGTAAACCATTACCTTATGTCAGGGTCCATGCACAAGGAGAGAACCCAGATGCAGGCAGCGGTTAAGGGGTTAACAAAACTATATTTATTTTACAAAATTACAAAACAAAAGACCCACAAGGGGGTAAAACAATGGGATAATACTCACAGACGACACAGGAACGTAAACTAACTAAGACTGGACTATGACAACACTTGGTATAAACTAACATAGACTACACTAGACTTCGTTTGAGAATCATGAACAGGAACAAGACGTAATGTCTTCAAAGACATGGAGCAAACAAGCAAATGGTACAAAACGAACGAGCAGGACAGAAGACTCAAGGGCATAATATATAGGGGAACTAACAAAGGATAATTAACAAGGGACAGGTGTCGGTAATGAAACACTGAAGGGAAGCTAAACGAGAGAACGAGAGGGGCGGGGCCAAAGACGAGACCGGAGAGAACGCATATTATGTCGTGACCGACAATAATATGTTTCTCTCCACACAAAACAAGAGGCTCTGCCATGGTTCTGCCACAAGACCAAGAAAGACATGACAAGAAGAGGCAGACACCTTAACTGCGATCAAAACAACATCTCAGATGTATTTGTATTATAACAAATTCCTTTTGTATTATAAATCACTATATATTATATATCATACTTCATATCTTTCTGTAAAAAGATTGGTCATTTTTTGCTTTCACTTTCGGGGTAAAACGTGACTTAAACGTGTTTTGTCTTCATGAGAGGTGACAATAAACTCATAAATTGGCTGGTTGATTCACTTCGCAATTTGTGAATGTGTTTGTTCCTCTAAAAAAATGAAAGAAATGTAATAATGTATTTCCACTCATTACCGCTGATGTCCCGCAGAAGAACTGCGCAGCCCGAGATGTCAATTACGATTCTGTCTTTCGTAACGTACGAAAAGCATGAGTCAGGGATTACATGAAAAGAGAGACGGAGAGAGACGGAGTAGGCTGTGGCCTCTGAAGACTGCAGAGGTTTAGGATGTATTATAAGCAGTGTCCCTCGCCACAGCTTTAATTGGCTCAGTTTCTCTTTTGTGTCACATATCACAATACAGTGAATTAAGGGCTGCTTTATTAGCGCCCACGTGTCTTCCCCGCACGAGCTTCCCTGACTAATTGAAAAGTGGTGGAACAAGGAAAGCAATTTACTCACCTAGAAATTGCTTTTCATGATAACAATGCCATTTTTCATAGCCGCTTGCTGCTGTCCACCGTCTCACTTCTTAAGAGGGAACCATTATTTGTGTTGGAGGGAACAGAAAAGCCTATTTGCATTCCATTACAAGTCCAAGCGGCGATGAGGAAGAGTGTGAAAAACAGAGGGATGCGTATTTCACAGCATCTTGGAAAAATCTGGTACTTAAGTTGTGCTGATTGTGTGTTATTGGGGGGAAATCAAACGTTTATTTTTATCTTATTTAAAGTTTTGTAAAAGCTGGACGGGAGATGTTTGAAGTCACATCCAAATGAGCACCATGCAAAGCCTTGAGTTAGCGGCTAAGTCACAGCATTTTTATGTGTTTTCATGCTTTTTACTCATTTTTCAGTTTTACAACCGTCAGGTTTCCGTTGAGTTGCCGTTTATTTACGAAAGCTTTACTTGCATGCTGACAGATTTAGGTTGACAGATCGAATCGAGAAGTTTCTCCTGTTTACAACATCACGAAGGCGTGAAAACAAGTAAAAACATCCAAACTTAATTCTGATTGGAAAACTTTCTAGAATCCAGAGATTAGTCGAGCATCACTCGGGCAATCTGATTGGATGGGATTTTCATAATCACTTTCTAATTTTGTGTGCAATCTGTTTCAGGCCGTCAGGATTGTAGGCGGTGTGTGGGCGTGCCATCCAGGTACAGAAATAAAATTGAGTAAAGCAATAAAATATAGACCGAGCTCGGTACCTGAAATTGTTCTACAATTTCCTTTTATGCGCATGCCAGTACAAAAATAGCAGACTCATCGCAATCACATTCTTTCAATACTTAGGTAATCATATCCATTGTGTTGTTATTAAGACCAGAAAGGATGAGGGTGTGAAAGAAATTAATTCATGAATATGTTAGTCTATTTGAACTCATTAGAGTAATGATATGCTAATTTATGACGAGTAAAAATGTATTTTGAGTTCAAGTGTGGTGAGCAGATCTCTTTACACTTCTAGGTGAAAGATGTGGATCCTTTCTTGCGAGTAATGTGGGGGTTACTAAACCCGGGACAATTGGCCCTTTCTGACACTTAAACTTTAGGGCCCCGTGGTGAAGGTGTTTGCTTAGTGAACTCTCGTTTAATTCCTCCAGCGTAGGCGCGAGAGGAATTTTATTCTTTTGACGTGGACGCAGGGGAGAAATAACTAAAATTACTGGCTTTTTGGTTTTCAAGAAGCACAACGTCAGCTGAGCAAGACGAATCCGAACATCCCATAGCTCACAGGACAGCGGGTACAGAAGCGGGTTCTTTTGTTTTCAAGGGTTAGGAATTAGTGCACGTTTGAACAACAAGAGTGCAAAAAAGAACTTACAGTAAAAATGCGGTATCAATAATTTAAAATAGACGTTTGTGCATTTATGTAATTTATGTTCAGTTTTTGATGAATATTATTAGGTTGAATTTTTACCTATTGTTTGTTTTCCCCAGTTAGGCATTAGCACAATTTTGAACAAGAATGTAAAAATGCAAAATACAGTAAAAATACAGTAGCAAAAATTTAAAATAAACGTTTCTGCATTTGTTCAATTTATGATATTTATTATTTGATTTAGTTTTTACTTATTTTGTTTTCTCAGGTTAGGCATTAGCGTAAGTTTGAACGAGAGTGCAAAAAAGCAAAATACAGTAAAAATACAGTAGCAAAAATTTAAAATAGATGTTTCTGCATTTGTTTCGTGTAATTTACATTCAGTTATTTATTATTTGATTTAGTTTTTACTTTTTTTATTTTATTTTTTATTTATGTTAGTGTTTTTATAGAACATTTTACCTCCAAATTTCCGAAAAAGACCAGGCTTCTCCTAATATTTCCACACCACGTTGAATTTTTTTATTTTTATCTTTATTCATGTACATTAATTGTTTTTTCTCATAGTTTTTTTTGTGATTTTTTTAAACATTTTTTATATGTTTATATTTTATTGAATACAAAATGTAATTGTATAATCTATATATTAGTCTGATCAATGTGTAGTATTAATTTAAAATACTAAAAATGTCCCATTGGCTTCAAATAAAGAAAACTTAACTGAATTGAAAAAGGTTTTAAAAAATGCATCTGTTCAATCCATTTTTTTTTCTCCGTATTTCAGGTCTGTCAACATGATAAATGTGTCAGGAGGTGAACACGCTGTATTCTGCAGATGAGGAAGGTCTATGAGGGTCTCTGAAGGTCGAGCGACATATGATTGTCCCCTTGGCTTATCTCACAGGTCCTCTACACAAACATTGAACTTCCAAAGATTTTGTAGAACTTCGGACCTGGAAACCAAATAAACCAGCAGTACTTAATAAGAGATTGCATTTCGAGAGTAATGGAATCTATCTTGCGTTAGGTTTCTCGAGGTTCTTGTTCGATGTAATACATTGGCTCCGGTTCCTCTTGAGGTAAAGTCGTGCTGCTGTTTGCCAGACGCCTTGTGCAGCCCGATGGCCCTTGACAAACACAAACTGATACTCTAGGTCAGGAAGGTTTTAATGGCACGACAGTAGAGGTTTCTCTCTCTGAGTTTCTTCTTATGTTGTCCTCAATGTAGCCAGCATGAATTTCCATACTGGTTTTTGCTGGTTTGGTGCTAGTCTATCTGGTAAACCAGTGTGACCAGTGATGATGCTGTTGATATTTTTTGCTTACTGAAATATTTTACCGCCTAATTGATTTCTTACTGTGGACAGCATGAATTGAGAGATTTAAACCCGATAACTGTAATTTCAGACCTGGTAGTTTTATTTCAAGAAGGGGCTGAACAGAATTCCTGAGGTTGGTTTATACTTCGGGTCATGTTTTTTCCTCTTTTGTAATGCTACAGTGGGTGAGCATCGATCTGTGTCCAAAACAACACGCTCCTTTTGTGAATTTCATTTGAAGTTTAGCGGTGCACAGCTCGCAGCGGCCTTTATATTAAAAACCTGCAGATAGTGAAATAGGTTTGAGTGTGCGCAGGGTCTTCTGTCTGTTGGTTGTGTATCTTTGGACACCAGCTGCGTCAAACAGGAAACAGATTTATGAGAACAGGAAGTAGGGGAACAGCAGCGACTCTGGCCTGTGCTTTTGTCACACACATTTATTTATCTGTTTGTTTGTTTTTATTTTGTTGTAATTTAATTATTAGTATTTTTAGTATTGTTGTTATTAATATTAAATTGTATTTTAATTCAACTGCGATTTATACAAAGCGCGATGACAGGCATTTTTAAATCTAATATTATATCATAATAATCACAATAATTGTAATAATAATAATAATAACTATTAATATTATTAATGTTGCTAATGATATTAATAATACAAAATTGTAATTTTTATTATTATCCATACTGATTATAATAACAATAATAATAATAATAGTTATTATTATTATTAAATGCTGTGTTGTTACATATATATATATATATATATATATATTTGAGATTTTATTAAATTATAAACAAAAATGTATTTAAGGCAAAATAAAAAAGACAAAATAAAATCCACAAAGATCATAACACAAATCTAGACACATATACTAAACAGAATTTTTTTTCTTCGTGAATTCTGAAATTCTAATATCATAATTATACATTTTTATTTTTATTTATATTTGTTGTGCTTACTTTATCCCACCTAAGTGGGATTAACTTACTTTTTGTAATAAACCCACTGTGCAAATATGCAACTACTGTATATATTTACTGTATGTGTGTGTGTGTGTGTGTGAGAGAGAGAGATGATAGAATGCAGATGCTGTCAAAAATCGCTGTGTGTATTTCTGCACGTGTTTGTATAATATAATGAAGTCTGAGTTTACCTCAGGGCTGGACTGGAATTCTCAAGAGACAGACAGTGAGTGTTTGAGGTCAAAAGTTACATCTCAGTTTGGACCATACGCACACACAGAGTGAAGTTTGATGTCTTATTTATTGTGCTGTCTTTGTTTTGACTATATAAAGCTTGAGCAGGTTTGAGCTGAAGGACATTTTCACACACACACACACACACACACACACACGCAACCATGCGAGAATCCATATTGACAAGACAAATCTATCTTTAGACATTTTTCAAATCAGATGCAAAGTTTGCCCAAAATGTGCATTAATATGTTTGTGAACATTTATTAAATGAATGCTCCATTTGAACAGTACAGTATTTCTCAAAAGTCAGTCACTTGTGCGTCACGATCAGCTTATGAGATGTGACAACCGTTGTTTGAATGTAAGTAAATACAAATGTGATTTTTGAGCTTTGGCAGATCTGGGTGTACTGTCCCTTTAAGACATAAGACCCAGATCCCCACCAAACCTCTGACACCGGCTGGCTCCAACCTCGCGTGTAGTGGATCTCATATCTCCGTGTCGTGCCCCGCCCCTGGAGACATCCCCTCACCTTTCTGCTCTTCTACAATTAGACCTGACAGGATAGCTTGCACCGTTCGCCTGATGCCAACGCTTATCAAGACTGAGAGAGAAAAAGAGAGAGAAAGAGTTCGGTTATGTTCAACCATCAGTCACGGGCCCTTTCCATCCACCCACTCCATCTCAATCCTTACTGACTGCTTTTGTATCCCAGTTTCTCCGGGGTTTTTTTCAGAACCCCTGAAGTTCTACTTCCTGTCGGTATAAACGCCTTCGACATGACACGTTCAATATCGCCACGTCGGTTCTGTACTGTCTCTGTCATTCTGTCTCAAACATCCAGCTGTCCCAATCAATCCAGTCTTCCCCCATCCCAGCATGCCACTTGTCCCTGCTGCATGGCTTCCCGGAGTCTGGCGTACCGAAGCTTTTTGATTTACATTTTTATTTAGAAATTAAAACACACGTCGCAATTTAAAAGAACAGACGACATCCGATCGCTCAAGTTAATAAAATTTCAAGTGTGTGGAGAGACCGGGGCTAGTTGACACACTTTCGAATGAATATTTCTCATGTTTGTTTTTTGGAAGTAAATTTCTGTACAGGTCTGTACCTTCAAGTCTTTTCTACAAAAAAGCTGTTGACCGTCTCTGTTGGTACTGCTCAGGAAAAACGAAACTTACAGGCCATTTAATAGGCTGAGATGATGTGACAACTTGCCCCATAGCTTCCCCTATATGCAATGTGTACAGAAATCAAGTATAATATCTTCAAATAATCACAAAACAATCAAAAATAATGGAATTGCTGCTTTGTAATGTGGGAATTTAAAATGTTTATTTGAATATGACTTAAAAAAAAATACAAGCCATTTATAGATGCTGTGACAACTTGCCCCATAGCCTCCTCTATGTGTACAGAAATCAAGTATGATGTCTTAAAATAATCATTAATCAATCAAAAATAGTGAAATTGCTTCTTTAGAACGAAGGATTCTTAAAATTTTTATTTGAATAAGACTTAAAAACAGCTACATTGAGATGCTGTGACAACTTGCCCCATTGCTTCCCCTATATACAATGTACAGAAATCAAGTATAATATCTTTAAATAATCATAAAACAATCAAAAATAGTGGACTTTCTGCTTTGTAACGTGGGATTTTTTTATTTTTAGTTGAACATGATGTAAAAGAATACCGGCCATTCAATAGCAGATTTATAGGCCCAGGCCTACAATAGCAAATATATACAGTACACTGTGTACAGAAATCAAGTATAATATCTTTAAAGTAATCATAAAGATGAAGCATTTTATAGCTGTTTTTGTTTCAAATGTGATTTCTTTTTATTGAATGTCCATGAATGGGATGTTGCCCCGGTCTGTAGAGCATCCTTAAATTAAAACCAAAGTTGTTGTCGGTGTCTCTCTTTAACAGTCAACAACAAATAGGCTAACCTATATTCTTGTCAAACATTATATCATCAAGCACTAAAGGATTGCTATCGACCGACACAAGACAGGCGGTTAGCAGTCGGACAGCATCCATTATTAACATCACTTTTGCAAACAGACGCTTTATGAAACAGAAATGATTATTTTTATAAAGTCCATTATCGAACCATTTGCACTCGAAGTTGGAACTTTTCTATAAGACACCGCTATAATAACCACTCAGCTTTATTTCCCCTCAGGGGTTTTAAACATTTACGTGGCAGAGATGGAAATATGGCTATAAAAGTCTGAGTATTGGCTTAATGGAGAAACAAGACATGAGTTATTTGTTTTGTGTGTGTACATATAGAGGAGCATGTAAACAGTGTGATGCTGCCCTCTAGCGGCTTGAAGACTATGCGTTTGATGTTCGTAGTGCGCCATCTGCTGGTGTAGAAGAATAATGACCACAAGTCTATAAGTTTATAGAGTTACGGGAGCTATTTTACATATGATATAACTATAAACATAAGAAATATGAAAAAAATAAATATGCCGATTTAAAAGATAAAGGTAAAAAGTTAAGTACTATATAATGGTCCTTACAACAAGTACAAGAAATTCTTCGTGTCATTTTTGTCACTTCAGATGTCAAGATTTTTCCTCAGAAGCTTTAAAATCAGCTGAATTATCCACGTGCACTTTTTCAACCGATAGGATCGACTCTTTATAGCAACGTGTTTGCCTGTGTTTTTTCAGGTCAGTGTATTACCAGCGTTTTGGTAGGAGGTGATAATTGAAAGCGTCTGCTGACAGTTTGTGAGATGGACGTTTTTTCTGACAGTTATAAAGCTGTGCTAACATCTGTTTGATGGTTTATAAAAAGGCCATCAACATGCAGATAACAAGACGCCTGCGATCTTAGAAAATGTGATGCAGAGGACAGGTGTAAATATAACAAATGATAAGTTAAATTGCTCGTTTATATAAGACCACATGTTTATATTTGGATAGAAAAAAAAGAACTTTAAACGTGTTTTTAGATAAAGTGTTGACGGGTGAACTTGTACTTTACAGTTTAACAGATTCAAGTGACGGTTCACCCAAAAATGAAAGTTCTGTCATCAATTACTCACCCTCAAGTTGTTTTAAAACTGTATAAAATTCTTGGTTTTGTTGAACACAAAAGAAGATATTTTGAAGAATGTGGGGCACCATTGACTACTATAGTAGTTTGTGTCTGGAAGTCAACAGTGACCCAGAACTGTTTGGTTACAAACATTCTTCAAAATATCTTTGCTAGTGTTTAGAACAACTTTAGGGTGAGTTAATAATGACAGAATTTTCATTTTTGGGTGAGCTGTCCCTTTAAAACCAAATGTTTATATTATGATTACATAGATATTTAATGAGTTATCTAAACAAATATTAAAGGGGTGTACATTCATTAGAAAGGGGTATAAATAATAATATAATATAATACAAATAAAACGAAATAAATAAATTGTCAAGGCAGTGTAGAACATTTCAAAGGCAACGACCGAAAAGTGGAAATCTGTTTTTAGAAATCCGTTGTAATTAAAATCAACCCCTGGGGGATATAAAAGTGTGTGCGTAGTTAAACGGAAAAAAACGCAAACGCACCCTCCTGTCACTTCTAAAACCACAACCACTTGTAACAGCGGATTGCTGTCTTTATTCGCCCCCCGTCTCACTGCTGCCCATCCCAAATTTTACATTTACACATGCAATGAAATGTTTCTTATTCATTGAATTGTGCGTGTGTGTTCATCATTGTAACAGATGGTGATACCAGTAGATTTTGACCTTGTGGGGACATTTTTTAGGTCCCCATGAGGGAAGACAGCTTATAAATCATACAGAATGACATTTTTTGAAAATTTAAAATGCAGAAAGGTTTGTGTGATTATCAGGTTTAGGTGTTGGGTCAGGGTTAGGGGATAGAATATATCATAAGCCTGATGTAAAATCAATGGAAGGAATGTCCCCATAAAACATGGACACCGTCGTGTCCTTAAAACATCTCATTAATCTCATCAATGTTCTCAGACTTTCAGCCAACAATCAAATTCCAGAGAGTTCAATATGAACTCTGTACAATACCATCCACATGCACTTTATAACTTTGTACCCAACAAATTGGCTCATTTGTGTCTGTTTTATTGAGAAACTACAATTTATGCCAGTTTTCCTCTGGATCCCTGGTCCAGATTCCACCATGGTTTGCCAACACTCGGATTTTTACCGGATGAGAAATTTGGCAAAAGGTTTGTTTACCGTGCTCACCAAATTGTCCCGTCCGGCACAACCTGGGCACGCCAAGGTTTATTGGGCTTTCCGTTTGGAAAGGTCATCCTATGAGCACGGATTTCTAATTCAAAACACATGGTACAACCTGGCCACAGTTGAATTGAGCAATGTTGCGTTTATTAGCACAGAGTTTATTAGTTTATTAGAACAGGAAATAGAACTAGCCTTAGCGATTAGGCTAACAGAATCGCTGCGTCCGAAATCGCCTACTTCCATACTATATAGTAGGCGAAAATGAGTAGGAGTCATGAATAGTATGTCCGAAACCTCAATATGCAAAAAACAGTAGGACGAGAAATACCCGGATGGTCTACTACTTCCGCAGAGATTCGTGAGTGTGGATCGGATGGACACTTCTCTATCCCATGATGCCACGGGAGCTGAGCAACGGTCACATTTCAAAAGCAAATCAAATAAATAAAGCGGAAAATGTCTGTTTTTAATGTAAGCGCCGATAAATGAATTTCTCGTGACTAAATTATGTTTTTATCAACGCTCACGTGTAGGATGTTGTTAATACGTCATAGGTCAAAGAACATACGGGTCACATGACCATAAAACATGGTGGACGCAGTACGTCCGAAATGTATTCATACTACTCCCACTCATACTAGAACGTACTGTTTAAACGGCCGATCGGTAGGTAGGTCAGGTAGGTTCAAATTCAGTACGTACTGCCACAGTATGCGATTTCGGACGCAACGCAAGTGTCGATTTGTTTTCTTCGCAGTGGTTTTCCATCACACGATGAAAAGAAGGTTCAACGTCAGAGTACCTATACTAAAAAAAAAACATTTTAGACCAGTGAGAGTTTTATTTAAAGACCCATGTCAAGAGTCCATAAAAAGGGTTTTATTCTGAGGCCAGGGACAGTTCACCCAAAAATGAAAATTCTGTCATCATCTGCTCGTTTCATTGCAGACCCATATAACTTTATTTCTTCTACAGAAGACAAAAGAAGATATTTTGAAGCATGTTGGAAACCAAACAACACTGACCTCCATTGACTTCCATTGTGTGGACACAAAACCACAGAGACACTTCTCAAAAGATCCACCTTTGTGTTCCACAGAAGTAAGAGTCACATACAAGTTTTCAAAGATGAGATGGTGAGTAAATGATGACAGAATTTTCATTTTTGTGTGAACTATCTCTTTAATACAGTCTCGTAATAAGTCTAATTACAGGTTGTTTGTTTCATTTATATCTCTTTTATTAGACACCATATTGTATTTTATCTCCACCTCACTCCAAAAAGCCACATTTGTCACCAAACGCAACGTTGAAACAGATTTCATAATTACACCAGCGACCCATCTGTTGTATACTCACAACTGAAAGAGACACCGGCGCTGCTATTTTTAGTTCATTCCCATTGTTCATGTGCTTGTGTGAAGGTGCAGCATTCATCGTGTGTCGTGGATCTCTTTCAAACAACCACACCTCTCATTTTGCTCCAAACAATTCTTTCACTCCGTCTACCTGTGTGTCTCTTTTCTCCCTCAGGGATCTTGCATGACATCTGGCTTGTGGTGTGAATCTTTTTTTGGGAAGCCAGACTAATCTGAAAGTAGTAAACCAGCGCAAACAGATAGCTATCTGTTGGGATTTTTGGTTCTAAAATAGACTGAGAGTATAAACACCACGTTTGAGATGCTTGGTAATCACGGTGGTATTTATAATGAAAATCTAATGTTTCGAGTTTAACAACAACTCATGCGTGACGTCTAACAAGCGAAAAATCTTTCCAAACAGAGTTGAAAAACAGCTACTATGATTCATTGCATTTTGAGGTTTTACAACAAGGCACAGACAGTAGACTTCAGTTTATGCTGTTTTTCGGTCAGCGCACATGGGAAACGTTGTAGCTATCCTGTGTTTATCTCCAAATAGCTTTAGCTCCAAAAACATGTTGGGTTATTTCAACCCAGCATTGGGTCAAAAATGTACAAACCCAACTACTGAGTTAAATGAACCCAGATAATGTTTATATTTGACCCGACAGTGGGTTAAAACAACCCAGCATAGGTTCATTTATTACCCAACGGTTGGGTTTGACCTATAATGTTGGGTTGAAATGTCACAAAAAATATAACATAAATATCATTCTTGAATGCTTGCAAGAGAGTAAACTCCAGTAGCTAAAACTGTCAGAAAAACCGATGGGATGTTTAACCGACTGGGGGTCAGTTAGTGTCAGGGGCCACCAGGAGAGCGAAGGACCGATTCAATAAATGTCAGCTTTAATCCGTCAAACACTCGGAGGAATCGTGACTGTTGTTTTTGTGAGCTGCGTGATCTTCTCTCACCTGCCTTCGCTGCTGTTTTGTCACCGAATCTTGTCTCTGTTCATTCTCTCCAAGGGTGTTTCTCAAACGCAAGGACACATACTAGTGAGGATCCCTCCTGCCTAGAGCAGGTAGATGTCTAGAGTCCTCTTCGACATTAAACGCTAGAATGAGACGGTCTAGTAAGAGCGCATGGCAACGTCATTACTGTTTCCGCCTCCGTGGTTACTTTAAAGAGAGAAGTCACGTGTGACCACAGAAAAAGAAATAAAATCATCGAGAGAGCCCCTCCTATTTTCAGTCGTGCATAATAATGTTGCGCATAACAACGCAACAGTTCATTTTTAGCTCATGTTAGCTCATGTACCATATTATAAATCATTATACATATTGAATTACTCATTTTCTGCATTTTTTTGTCTTTTATTACATAAAAATGATATGAAGAAAGTGCTGACTGGATAGTCGCGATTTTCTTTGGGAAAATGTGCAAAGGATTGTGGGTGATTTCAGGCAGCAAAGGATACTGCAAAACAGCCTGAACGAAGGACACAAAGCGAAAGCTTCCTTCCAAGCATACTACTGTTTGAGGTGTCCTTCGGCGGCACTTGATGACGTGGCAGCCGAGATTTGCAACCTGCCCAGGACGCGTCCTTGCGTTTGAGAAACCCCCTGAGTCTCTAAAACAAATTAGGAGCTACAAAACGGTTTCGGAAAGAACAGAAAACCCAGAAAAATGTCATAAAAACAGTCATTTGCTTTAGTATTTTCAGTCGAAGCTGGATCTTTGTCTTAATGGAGCACAAGAAGTTCCCTGTTTATATGGAGACATTGATTTACTGGTTTGTAATTCCAACCCTGTTGCTTTAAATCAAATGAGTTTTAGGCAACGGGATCTCTTGGATGCGGCAGCACCTCTTCGTTCCCACACCTCTCCGTTCCAAGCGAACGCTATTCACCCTTGTGTCGTGCCAAACCGGTATATGACTCTTTGTTCTGTGGAACACAGAAGAAGATATTTGCAGAAATGTATCTGTGGTTTTGTGTCCATTCAATGGGGGCCAATGTTGTTTGGTCACCAACGTTCTTTAAACTATCTTCTTTTGTTTTCTGCAGAAGAAAGAAAATCATACAGGTTTGAAATGATATGAAGATTAATAATTGATGAAAGAATTTTCATTTTTGGGTCCTTTTTCACTATTTGTTGATCTGGCAAGGTTCTGTTGTTAGTGCCCGGCTTGCTTCATACATTATAAGTGATAGATCCTATCATCTTTAATTTGTGGCTCTGCAGGTGTCCCAGATCTTCATATCAACCTGAGCTGTTGTCATGGCGACGCTGGCAGCAGTGAGGTGAGTAGTTATCTGGAAAGCCATTATTTTTGCACAAAAGTGACACGCTTCGCCTTTAACCTTTTTGCTTGACCACCTAAACGTCTGTCAACCAATGAGAATTTCAAATGAAATCTGTCATTTTCTAGATTGATTTTGATGTTTTCGGACATGCATTTTCCTATCCATGTCCTCTCAAAGCCGTATGTTATTGCAAAAGAAAAACCTGGGGAGTGCTAGAAAGAAATAATAGCCACATTCTGATTTTATACATTGATGATGTCATTTCCTTTATAATGTGATTGGATGATTAGCATACTATCATGTTTTGACCTCATTCACAGGTTCGGGAATGTTTGTCCTAAACGTCCTAAACGTTTGCGGTAAGGATGCTGTGGAAACAGACGGAGGGAGCCAGCGGTCGGCGTTGACGAATCGGAAAGCAGCAGGAAACAAGAGGCACGAATTTGTTCTCTTCCTTGCACGACTTGTCAAGTCAATTCAGGAGGCGAGTATCAAAGCTGAGCTCGGCATGAGAAGCGTTGGGAAGTTCAGAGTGAAGGAATAAAGCAAGAAGTAAACTAGAAGTACAGTAGAGAGTGAGCACAGACAGACGATTGGCGGACCTCCGGAAAGACGAAACGACCACGTGCGTATAATGGTCAAAATAACACACGTTTTTTAAATTATAGTCACGTAAATCGACTTGGTTGACCTTAAAACAGTCGAATCCTTTAATACGCAAGAACAGCTATTTGTCAAACTTTTGGTCCTCTTCTGTTCCGACTGAGGTTGGTTTGTGAGGTTCACGAAGGGCGTTCTGAGACCTCAGACTCTCGGCCCCAATTGTGTTCCCGCAGATAAAAATGTGATTCACACTTGCTGGCCACAGACAAAAAGAGAGTTATGAGTCGTCCCTGGGAACGAGAGGATTGGATTTCTGGGTTGGTTTGAAGTTTTACAGGGGGGAGAGAGAAATAGAGGAGACGAGGAGATAGCACAAGACGAAATGGGAAAGAAAAATGCAAAATTAGATGAGGAGATAAAACGAAAAGACTTCATCAAAGCTCAGCTCAAGGGAGGCAGAATTCTAATCGGCACCAGATGATCGGCTGCTAAAAACAGCCAAGGACCCAAAGCGAGAAAGAGACGGACGAGAGAACGCTAGCACCTCCTAAAGGAACCCGCCAGCCGGCGTTCCCAGGAGCCCTGTGGATGTAGACTCACCCTCCTGAAGTCACCACCTGAGAATGTCTGAGACCACTGGCCCACACCGCGCCTCGCGTGCGAAGAAAACAGCGTGTTCGTGTTTGTGTGCGTCTGCTTTCAGACGCAGAGGCCCAGCGCTGCACCTATGCCAGACTGAGAGAGCGAGAGTGAGCGAGCCCTTTCCAACCAAACCACATAGCCACAGACTTTGGCAGGGGCTCCCCGCCAACATAATAAGAGGGAGGGAGGGGGGAAGATGGTGTTAAACAAAAGGAGGAATAAAAACAGCTTTTACTTAGACAAGAGAAAGGTGCCTTGGTTTGCGTTTGGGTTGCAGTGGGCGTGTTGATGCTTTGTGGGTAAGCTTGATTTTACAAACCACTGTAAAACCCAATATTATGGGCAATGTTGCAAAAGGAAAAAAAGGGAAATTGCAGATTTGGATGTGTGCGCAGATTACACCCAACAACAGCAACATCTCGCTCTCTTTATGTTTCCAAGTAACTGTACTTCTGGCTGCTAGTAGGTGTTTCTTGTATTCGACTATACTCGACTAAATTTACTGCAAGCACACGTTCTAGTTTTATACAGTTTGCAAACTATAAGTCATAACCTAAGACAAAAACGTTGACTTACTATTTGACAATTTGATTAGTCACGAGTTGCCGTGCCTTATCATAATGAATTGAAATAGCTTATTTTAATGAGGGAAGTAATGCAAAACAATACAAATTTAAACTAGTAAGTTGAAATGACTTGTAAAGTCAATTTGGTTGGAATGGACAATTTTTTGTTAGATGTATTGTAAACAATCCTGCGAACTTTCATTGAGAATCGACAGCGAGGGTCGAATACACCAAACAACTGTGGCACTTTTCTGCGGAATGTCATATTAGTTTAGTGTATGCATCGTTTCTTAAAGGAGTCATATGACACGGCTAAAACAAATATTATGGTTTGTTTTAGATGTAATGCAATGTGTATACACGATTTAAGGTTCAAAAACGCTGTATTTTCCACATACCGTGCATGTTTGTATCTCCTCTTTGCCCCGCCTCTCTGAAACACACAGATTTTTAACAAAGCTCATCGCTCTGAAAAGCGAGGTGTGCTATGATTGGCCAGTTAACCAGTGATAGTGATTGGTCGAATACTGCAAGCGTATGAAGGATATGTAACGCCTCTCACCATATTTGGATCAGGTTCCAAAGCAATTGTGACGACAGGTACACACACCTTACTTGCGTATACATTTGGGCGGTCTTAGTCAAATCATACCACCAACTGACGTAGATTTGTGGGGGTGTGGTTACACGAGGTGTTTCAGGCAGGTCTGGGTGAGCATTAGCTTTTAGATAGAATGCATCTTTTGTTCCGACACTTTCATTTTTCCAATTTTACGTGTCCAATACATGCATGGGCAACTTATAACACACCAAAGACACAAAAACATTATTAAACATAAAAACATAACAAGTTATTCAAATATTTATCAGATGATAGAGTAGAGCATTACAGGTGGCCATGTGTCTAGACGTCTAGTCATTTTTTTTCCATTTGTCTAAATCTCACTGATTCATAGTGATGCTGTTAAAAACTAGCACTTGGAAATTGCATTGGAAATAGATTTTTCGCACCTTTAGCTAATTTGCTTTTAGTGAATGGAGCGCTAATGCTAAACATACCATTGGCGTGCGCAGTTCAATTTTTGTGAATTCCCTCTATCGAGGCTCTTCATCGTGCAATTTTGCCAAAGCTAAGCTTGTGGGAACTCTGCACAGATGCTCTGTTAAGGTTTGGCTCTGAATGCAGCTGGCACTAGAATGCATTAACTCGACCTGAGCTAAAATACAGAGAGGGAAAATAGCAAGTTCTGGAAACAAGTTAAATACAGAGTAGGCTATCGGATCGCTGGTGGAAGACAGCGGAAAAGAGGTAAGAAGAGAAGGAAACTACTGCATATTTATACGAGATGATAACAACATTTGGATTATATTAATTATGAGCAGGGGCGGACTGACCAGTAGGACATTCTGTCAAAGTCCACGCCCAGGGATGGGCCGGCCATCTGGAGTATCGGAAATTTTCCCGGTGTGCCGCTAACGTATGGGGCCGTAATGGACGCTCGGACTGGACAGGCAGACGTTGTTTACGCGAAGGCATTAGCGAGACGGACACGTATACATGTAACGCAATGACACGTCAACCCCCCCCCCCCCCGTCAACAGAAATGGTGAAGGGCTGATTCAATTGAACTCTCCACCCCCCCCCCATTCCACAAAGAAGGTGAAGGGCCGATGTGAGACAAAAACTCCAGGGCCGTTTTTGCTTCCCAGTCCGCCCCTGGTTATGAGGATTCTGAGGAAAAAATATAGTAGAGGATCATTTTTCTATCAAATTAAATGCTGTAATTATCTGACACGCAACCAGTGAGTTGCAGCTAAATAAAGATAATAAAACATATAAAAAATAAAAAGCAGTGATTGTAGGTTCATATATAGTGACAATGTGATTTAGGTTATTCTCTCTCATTTTAGCTGGTGAACATCACCATTAAAAGATTTTTCTTGCTTCACTTTCCCATTCCCAAAGCAAAACCGTTAGGAGAATTTGAATATCACACATGTAAATCAATTTAGGCTCGTGTAGCGCATGCAAATCAGATCAAAATCCCCCTTCTTATCTTTAATCTGAAACCGTGCCCCTTGGTGCATTTCTTCCAAAGCAGTAAATCAAGCCAGGGACTTTCTGTTAGCAAGTTTTTGATTTAATAATCTGTTTTAACATGTTTGGCTCGGAGATCACAGAACGTTAAAGAACATTAAAGTTAAACATTAAAATTATGAACCGACATGAAAAAGAAAATGCAGGTAAGGTCCTGGCTCACAAGCTTCATTTTTTCAGTTTCAATGTAAGTGAATGGGGACTCGGGGTGTCAGTGTTAAACCATGTTTGAATATTAACAAACAAAATGATTTTCTAATGTTTTTTGAAACACAAAACTATTATCTGACTTCGATAAACATATATATTGCAAATGATATACTACTGTTATGATTCTGTTGTTGCCTTTATTTGTCATTTGCGAGTCATGATAGTGTCAGTCTCCATTCACATCCATTATATAGAAAATAAAACGTTTTGATAAACTTTTTACTTACTATAAACAATTTCTTGTGTTCCAGAAAGATAGTTATACGAGTTTAAAGTGACATGAAGGTGAGTAAATGATTTTAAAAAACATGGTTTTAACATGCAAGTCTAAGGATTTTTATCTCTACTTCTACTTTGTCTTATACCTCTTCAGGATTTCTGATGCTCATACCATGGCCTCACAAACAAAACACCCAAGGGTGACGCCAACCCGGCCACACAATGTACTTGTCAATTCCACCTTAAGCACACAACAGAAGCAGCCCACGCTTTAAATACACACTTGACAAAGCACCTGACCCCGTTATAATAAAACCTACAAAGATATATAACACCATCCACACATTGTCCAAACTCTTCCCAATGTAAACACGTGGAGGTGTTAAGACATCTAGCAGTATGATGTTGGCGGTTTGAGAGGGTTGACGTTGAGGAATGGACTTTAGAGAGAAGGGAAAAACAAATTTTGTAACATGATTGAAATCCAGATACTGGAAGTTGTACGGACAAGATGTAAGCCTTCGAACCCAACCCACCTCCTACAACCCCCCTCCAACCCCCCCCCTCCCCGCTGACAGCAGTCATAATTTCTGATGGCTCCAGAACCGGGACAGTGATAATCCCTTGTTTAAAGAATGAGGGGTGGATTGGAACGGATTTGTTTTTGAAAGGTTCATTTCACGCCTACGAGAGTCACGAGCAATTGGCACGCATGATTCATCAGTGAGAACGATAGCAAGAGAGCGAGAGAGAAAGATTTTTATACAGTTTGTGAAGGAAAGTTAATTTGCTATGTAGTTGCTATATGCTGATGTGGTTTCTAGGGCGTTGCTAGGTGGTTGCTCAGGTGTTCTCAGGGAATCAAGCTCATTGCTATGTTATTGGTAAGGTGTTCAGGAGGGTTTTCAAAACCTTGTTGTGCAGTTGCTAAGGTGTTGCTAAGCATTTCCAATGTGTACTTTTTTACCATGTTGTAATGTGGTTGCTCTGGTGTTTTTAAGAAATTGTTCAAGTATGTACGCAGCTAACACAGTTACGTTGTGACGACATACATGGACCGGACCATATTCGTTGCCACGACGTACCAAATAACATTCCAGCTACGTTACTTTGTGATTCCAATATTCGTTGTGACGACGTAACATTGGACATTGCTGGGACGTGGTGATTACCTCCTGAAGACGTAAATGGAACGGACCATATTCGTCGCTGCAACGTAGCAAATAACGTTTCTGGGACGTGACGAGTTCGTCCCAACGACCAAACCGTTAAAATCGTTTTTAGCATTTTATTTAAACACATCGTCCCACACATGGAGGATTCAATTAATTTGTGAATTAATCTGTGCATTAAAGATTCAATTTTATGCATAATTGGAATAATTGTCTAGTTAAATATGTATTATACAAAGAAAACGGATTAATAACCTTAACACAGCACTGTACATCAGCATCAGACATTCAATTTTGAAACTGAAGTAAATGACATAAAAAACCAAAGACTTCAACACAATATAGAGGATTTAAAGCAGATATTTATTAACAGAGCTGAATAAACATAGGGGCGGTTTCCCGGACAGGGCTTAAACCTAGTCTCAGACTAACTTAAATGTTAGCGGTGTCTTAATCGAAAACAACTTGCACTGACATAAAATATATCACTGTGATTGTTTTGTCTCAAGATGCCCACCAGTAATGTTTTTTGTAAAGTATGTTTTTAAAAACGACTTAAATATTCTAATTTAACCAAGGCCTAGTCCTGTTTTAAGATAATCCCTGTCCGAAACCGCCCCATTATGTTTAAACTTATCATTCTTGTCTTTCCACGAGTTTAGTGGGACGTTTTTTCAGATACAACAATCAAAAGTTTTTTCAGTCACACTCACAAACATCAGGGTCTGTTCATTTAAACACGCCAAATCGATTGAAAATGACTTAAATACTGTCTGTGTTTACTCTCACATCTGTTAGGTATAAAGTAAAGAAAGAATATTAATAAACCGCTTAAGTAATATATCATGCAGTGAGGTAAAACAAAATGACCGTTAATGTTTAAATGATGCGCATTAAATAAATAGAAACACAGTTTTAATTGTTACATCTTATTAAACTCCAGTTTAGTAGCTGTGAAAAGTCGGATTAATAGTATTCGTTTTGACAATAAAAGATTTTACTCTGATCATAAATGTTCCATATAATAACATAATAAATAGAAATGACCAAATTCATTAATCAAATGACCTGTGTGGTTATCTGAAGACCAGTATACCACGTCGCTACAACATTCTCCATGGGATTAATTCATGACGTTATTTGAGGATATGGCTATGACGTTTCTGGAACATATTCAAAAAAATTCAAAGAAATGGAACGTTCCTCAGAGGTCCTCAGAACGTGGTCACAAAATAATGTCACAGTGACCAAATGAAGACGAACTGGCGATGTCGCCAGAACGTACTGTGTTTGCTGGGTAGTTGGTACATTATTCTGGCTTTTTCTAAACCATTGCTATGTAGTTTCCAGGGTGTTGCTAAGCAGCTGCTAACATGTTGTGAGTTGATTTTTAGCATTCTGCAGTGGGATTTAGAGGTGCTAGGTGGTTGCTCCAGTGTTCTGAATGCTTCAATAGCATTGCTATGTTGGTAAGGTGTTTTTAAAGCATTACTATGTAGCTTCTAGGGCGTTGTTAAGCAGTGTGTTCTGAGTGAGTCTTTTAGCCTTTCGAAGTGCTACAATTTTGAGGTTGCTAGGCAATGCTAGGTGGATGCTCAAGTGTTTTGAGTGGCTTAAGAGCGTGTAGTTGGTAAGGTGTTTGGGAGGTGCCTAAAGCATTGCTAGTATCTACTGTAGTTGCTAGGGCGTTGCTAAGTGGCTACTAATGTGTTCTAAGTTGTTTTTAGCATTTGCAACCAGTTGGGTGGTTGCGCAGATATCGTGACTGGATTTAGATCCTTGCTGTGTAATCGGGAAGGTGTTTTGGGTGAGTTTTGCCCATTGCTATGTAGTTGCTAGGGTGTTTCTAAGCAGTTGCTAAAGTGAGTTGGGGTTATTTTACACTTAGGTTCCTAGGTGGTTGCTTGGGTGTTTTAGATAATTGCTATGTAAGTTGTAAGGTGTTCTGAGTGGTTTGCTGTAGGTCAAAAGAGCCCATTCCCAAAATAGTTTGGTTACTAGCTGACGGCTCCCTCCTTTGTTTGTTTCTTTTGCCCAACAGGGAGAGTTATACTTTGCATTTGGGTTAAGAGTTAATAGTCATATTGTCATACAAACAATAGTAGTGACTGCACTTGTGTAGAATAAAGTTGACACCATTACTGACTTATTTTTCACATAGACACACACACACAGAGAGTAGAGAGAAAGAGAGACAGGGATCAGTGACATTAACCCCAAACATCTGCCGCTTATTAGCGAAACAAACTGACCAGCTTTGTGAAGTCAAAACACTCGAGACAGCTGTTATAGGTCAGCGTGTGTTTGTGTGTGCGGTGCGTCTTCTCATTCGCTCTAATTCAATATTCGCCCCCACATGTTAGTGATCAAATGGAAATGTGTCCTGTTTTTGGAACTTTTGAGAGTGTGCTACCAAATCTAAAGTATGAGGAACGTCCATTTTGCAGCTGTGTTTTCCCAACTTGAAACCTCATAAGACGCCCTGCAACTCATGAGTCATATAATACTTCACATAGACGCGTTCAGCTGCGTTTCACAGGCTCCGTCTGGCTCATTTATCCAGAATGCCGCTTTTCGTTCAGAAACCTTTAAAGGTTGTCCAGATCTGACCCTTGGTGAAGAAAAACAGGTACTTCTGAAAAATGCTTTGGTAATGTTTCCGGATTAAAGAAACGTCGATCTGTTTAGATTTGGTACATTTGTTGTTGTTTTTTTATCGAAGTGAAGAAGCAGATAAATACAAGCGGCCAGCAGTCGGACCCTTTGGTCTGTCACTCCAGGATTAAACCAGCCTGTACTGGTTGGTGGTCTCGGCTGGTTTCCAAGCCAAGCAAACCAGCCATTAACCATAGTTTTACTACAGTAAAAGTGTGCAGTACAATATTTTTTTGTCAGACTTATTTGTATTACCACTACAAACACCTAGCAATGCACCCCGATCTTCTTGGAAACCACATAAAAGTATTTATAAATGCCCCGGAAACCACCTACAACACCCCTAGCTTTTGCACCTATAGGCAAGAACCGCTTATTTATTTTCAGTATTAGTAACTGCAAAATCATCTTTCTTACTTTAGTCACACGACCGGGAATGCAGTAATCTGTAGCTTTCTTTCAAAGCTGCGGTAAAATAATGTTTGTTTAATGTAAATGCAATGATTGTATTGAGTCTGACAGGGGCAAACTGGCCATCTGGCGTACCGGGCGTTTTCCCGGTGGGCCACTAATGTATGGGGCCGGAACGGACGCTTTGACCGCTCAGACAGACGTACAGGGGGCAGTTGTGGCCTAATGGTTAGAGAGTCGGACTCGTGACCAGAAGGTTGCCGGTTCGATTCCCAGGTCCGGCGGGTAACAACTGAGGTGCCCTTGAGCAAGGCACCTTACCCCTACTTGCTCCCCGGGCGCTGTAGTGATAGCTGCCCACTGCTCCGGGGGTACGTGTGTTCACTACTCTCTGGATGGGTTAAATGCAGAGGTCACATTTCGTTGCCTTGTACCTTCGTACATGTGCAATGACAATAAATTGAATCTAATCTAATTATGAATGCGAATGCATGCAACGTGAATGCAAAAGACACGTATGCATGTCACCCCCCCGGTCGACAGACTTAACCATGCCAACCCCCCATCTCCCCCCCGGTCGACAGACCCGACCATGAGCATCCACCCCCAACCTGGACAGAAATGGTAGAGGGCCGTTGTGGGCCAAAAACTGCCAGGGCCGATTTTTCTTCCCAGGCCAGCCCTGGTCTAATAGAAGATAAAACAGTGTTTGATTGGTTACATAAACACCCAGAGAGAAAGAGAGAGAGAGAGAGAGAGAGAGAGAGAGAGAGACTCACACATGCATTCACAAAAATAAAATGAGAGAGAGAGAAACTAAAAAAAATTCTGAAATAACATGCACGCACATGTTTTGTTTGGCCACTAGAAGGCGCTGTTCCACTCGGTCCTTGTTTTGATAAGAGTCTTATCACTGAGCTCTTTGGCTAGACCTCCTAAAAACAAACAATTGAAGTGTACTTCGCATGCTCTTCCAAGATTCTAGATTTCTCTGTCCTGCATATTTTATGCAAAAAAAAGTGATACACAATCATACCAGCTTTGATCATTTATGGACTTAAATTGCTTAGGTGCAAACGGTCAATTATCTCCATTCTCCACCTTTCTGCTTAAGTGTGAAACAGAAGACATTGTTTGTTTATGTAAGGAAGATTTATTGCACGCATCTTGATCTGTCGTGATTTCACCATAGCAGCTCGCCGTCCATGCATGCGTGACGCTGCACGCTCAACCTGGTGTGTGTAACGTGTGTCAATGCAATTACACAAGTTTATACTTAAGACAACCTTGTGACTACTACAGCTGGGAGAAATGAAAGCGGCTGTTATCTAAACTGTTTTGATCGCATTCAAACAAGGTAGAAAAACCTTGCATTTTTTTTATTGATTGACAGTTGCTTACAAACTGGTCGAGCGTCAAGTTTTCTTATGTAAGGTTTTACCTGACAGGATCTAGCAGAATATTACTCAAACATCGCCAACGGGGTTTATTTTTGCCCTGGATAAACCCTTTGTTTGTCCTTGCATTTACGGCAAAGGGGTGTTTTATTAATGAGGGCCCTTGGCTTTTGAGGGGACATAAATCACTGAAATGTGGTTTTAGGGCTTAAAGGGTGATCCATAGCACAAATGTGCACTTTACCTAGGAAAGGTCATATGTATACCACGCTTTGTGACTTTAAGTATTAAAAATGACTCTTGGACCCTCTGAATGGGTCTGTATTTTTTTAGTTATATAGCGTAATTCTACGGCTTTTTAGTTGAGGAGTTCGGCTCTTAAACAAACAATAACCCAAGTGGATATTGTTTGTTGTCAATATGTGTTGCACATCTCCGTTTGTAAACAGTTTACAGTGAGTGTAAATCATCTCGGCATGTTTTGTGCAAATTCTTGGGACAATCTGCGGTTTTAAAGTGAAAGCGTAACACATTTTTACATGTGTCGTAAAAGGTACACAATCTGTCTTTTTTTAAAGGTTGCAATTGTTTTGTTTTGTTTGTTTTCAATATGTGCCATAGTTTTATGCGAGAGCATGTGACAAAAAAGTGATTTTTTTCTTGATTTGTAAAGACATCTGTGTGAATCATTTGTGAAATAAAAAATTAACTGCATAAGTATAACTAACTCCAAATATGTTGGAGAATTAAAAGTGACATGATTCATAACCTGATGTATTGATACCCCAAATTGTATATGTTTTTCTTTTCTTTTTCATTTTTGAGAAAAAGTGCTTATACATTTTTTACTTATGATTTTTCACTGGCAGAAAACAAAATAGGCAGAACTGTCCCATTGGCGTACAATTGACAAAGAAAGCCGAATAACTCCTTAGAACGCGCCAATGTCACCCTTAAAGATTTGAGTATTTTTGGCATTGGTGACCACTATTTCTACTTCCTTTTAATTTTCTAATCTTATTTGTTTATTTGAATGAATATTCATATTTTCAGTCTTCCAGTGTGGAGGAATCTTGGCTTGGTGTGTATCTGAGCCGTCTGGAAATGTTGATTCTGGAATACGGCATCATACGACAGCAGAAAAATCTCCTTTACCTCATCTTACCTCTCTTGACCTCATACTGTCTGTGCCTCACTTTCTCTCATTTGGTTCCCTCTCTCCTTCCAAAGCTTTTCCTTTTTCCCAACTGCCTGCTACAGGTCACCCGCGTTCACCCAAAAATCTAAATTCTGTTTACTTACCCTCAATACTTTCGCAAATTTTTGTATGACTTATTTTCTTGCATGGAGCACAACGTGAATAGTGACCAGGATTCAAAAAAGGTACTATTAGCACTCCATATATATGACTTGTCTAAATATACAAGTAATCCAAGTCTTCTTAAACCTTCATGTTTTGTCATAGAGTTGTGATGTTGTTCATTTTCAATCTGACACATGAGAACCATGCATTTGGCAGACAGCTACCCATTACTAACGTTAACCGTGGTGCAAAGTGTCTTCACATTACATTAAAAATGTGCACATGCAGTTTTATGGATATGGCAGGCATGTGTAGCTATTTTTCATTATGGCCTCGTAGTTTTTGGGCATGAGTCGAATGTAAGTTTGGAATGACACCACGGTGAGGACCTTAAATGGCCCCATTTATTGAGACCCATGGAACCAGACTCACCGCCACGATCACAAACTCACTTCAGTCTGCTAAAGCACATGCCAGACCTCATTGCCAGATCTGCTCGGCCTAATGGCAACAATTATTTTAACTCCTTTTCTTTTTCCCCCAAAAAGCCAATTTGAGTAAAATCAGGAGGGTAGCACATCATAAACCGCAATTTACTGGTTTCTGGTTTTGTTTGTAATTAAACAAAAGTGCTTCTATGGTAACTCGAGACTACATTTCCTTTCGCAAACTGCAAATATTTTCCCGGCGTTGGCCAACAGTTGTTCGCTCGGAGCCGATGTTGTATTTACATGGCGAGCCAAACGTTTCCTGGTAGACGAATCCAGTGGCACCTTGCCAGATCAACCAGGCGAAACGGAAAGGCCCGAAGGTTCGTTTTAGCTCGCAATTAAACAAGGTGTCGTTATTAGTCACAGTTTTCCAACTTTATAAATGCACCGGGCAGCAGATCGGATTATAATTGAAAACTCCTGTAATTGCAAAGAAACATTTGACATCATGCAATAAAAGCGAGCGGTGTGCACTACTTAAAGTTTCTGTAAATTTAATAGTACCTATTACTTTTACTCCCACACTGGGACCCTGAGGCGTACCGGTAACAAGTTTAAAGGCAGTTTTGTTTAAAACCTAAATATTTTTAGCTTTTTTGCATGTATGCGTGCTTCTACGACTTTCGTGAGCCGGAGGTTACCTACAACTCAACCTTTCCAAGACAGAACTCCTGGTTATACCGCCCACCCATCAATTGAACACCACCTGCAAAAACCTTTACTCATTCGGTTCACCTGTGGTGGAATGAACTGCCAGCCTCCACCCGAACTGCAGCATCCTTCACAACTTTCAAAAAAACAGCACAAAACATACCTGTTCCGCATTCATTTGACTAGTCTTGTGTGTCTAATAAGAAAAAATCTTGTTGTTCATTCTCTCCCTTGCTTCCTCCAGTTTTAATCCTCCTAGTAGCATGGCCTTGTAAACTAACGGTACTGTTTAGCGTGTTGACAAAATGTTATATGCTCTCCTACTTGTAAGTCGCTTTGGATAAAAGCGTCTGCCAAATGAATACATGTCAATGTAAAATAAATGTAAATGTGAGGTTTGTATTGAATGTGAAATGCATTATATTGAGCTTCAACTTTTATACTTGGATGTTTCATTTTGTTTACGGCAGAAAAATAACGAAAAAGTAAAAATTAACCCTTTGTGTTCCACAGAAGAAAGAAGTTTTGGAGCAACATGAGGGTGAGTAAAAGACAGAATGTTACATTTTGGGTAAACTACAGATGAGGGTAACTAAAAATGATTGTCCCATCATTAATCTATCAAAGCAAGATTAATGAAAAAAGTAAAAAAACAGACAAATGTAATCCAAAATGTAATAAAAAGGTTAGTTCATTTAATTTATTTTTATATCTTTTATCTTCTTAATACAAAATGATTCGCACTCACAGAGATACAAACGTATTTGTTTTATTCCATCATCGGGGACAAAGACACAGACGTTTCGGCTAATGCCGCCTTCTGTGTTTTCTGTGTTCACTATATTTTATCTTAACACATTACAAAGCCCCAAAACATTTAGAAACATTTGTTTTATTTTAGGTTGTGTGTCATTTTTTATATAGTCATCCACTTGAGCTCCTTTCAAGATCTATGTTTACCTCAGAGGGCCTTTGGGAGGGATGGTGGGCGGAGCTTATATTCATTTACGCCAGATCCCTATCACTGGCATAAACAAAGCTTTGTATTTTTCCAGGTATCCGGGTCCAGTTTGATTGGGTCTCGCTCTCTTTGCCAATCCACTTCAGTCACACTCCTTATTCAGTTTGAAGGAAACTGGAGACTGGTTAGGTGTGACTGTATCTGCGGTGAAATACGTGACGTATTGGTTTTAAACGGGATGTGGAGTTCACTTAACGTTTAACCGTGTTTACATGTTCTAATGGTGATTTTGTGTTTATATTCTCATGCTATCGCTGCGGTAAACAGACCACACATCTCTTCTCAGGGTTGGATTCGTTGGCCTGGCTGTTTTATTTAAAGGTGACTCACTGGAGTGTGACCAATGCTTTTGTGATGTTGTCCAAGGGTGTGCGTTTGTGTATTTATGAGAATGCTAGTGGGTCCACGCATTTGTGTGTGTGTGTTTGCGCTGGACGTGCAGGGTAACCAAATCACGGCCTGATGTCAGCGCTAGACCTTGGAAGGAGAAACATCTTTTAAAAGAGAACAAATGATAACATCACATTAAAAGCACATAGAGATGATATCAGTTCTGGGTTTAGACAATGCAGTCATACGGAATATTATAATACAGAGACAGTGGGGTGGCAACGTCTGAGGCCACGACTCCAAATCTCATTTAACTCGCAAATAAACAAAGCGTTTTTAGGATTTTATACAATTGAAAACAAAGAAACGTCATGACGTAAAATGCAGAAGAAATATTTAGAATGCTATTTCTAGGTGGCTGATCAAATAAGCAGATTTGTGACATTGACCTCCGATCATGTCCTTTGTATAAGGTCAGATTTTCTTGCTACCATGGAACACATAAGATGTATTTTGCAAGCTCTCAAATCATGCCGGGTCTAGACGGATTTTCAGGGTTTTGTACAAACCTGTGGATAAAATGTGTGTGCCATCTCAAGTGCATGCCGCCATTGAAGCAAAAGGGCAACGGACTGTACATACTGTAATATTGAAAAATGTTCAAATTAACTAAAATCTTTGAACAATTATGTCATAATTATATGTGTTCCTTGGAAATCAAACCCATAACCATTTGTGCAAACTCAATTGAGGGTTATGAATTCAGGTTATGGATTTTTTTTAACTTTTCACTTTTTTCACTTTTTTCCACTCTTCACTTAACAGTGTCAGAATATTAGGCCTACATAATAAATGATTGGTTTGTCATTTTTAACAGAGTGAGCTTTCAGAATCTGTCGTATTGTTTCTTTTTTATTTATTTACTAATGAAAATCGTGTCTAATTTTACATGACCACAGCTTTGTTGTTGCTAGTCATTAATTTTCCTAAAAATGAGTGTTTGACCATGCAGGACAATACTAAGGTGTTGCTAAGTGGTTGCTAGGGTGTTGCTAGGTGGCTTCCTCATGGGCAAGTCATGGGAATCCATCGCCAAATCTTAATATAATATCATTTTTTCTTCAAATTCTGGTAATTTAACCCTTAAGTATGAGCATTCATAAAAAGTGATGCTTGTCATAGCATGTACTGTACCCTCGGTTAAAAGCTCAGGTTACTATGGTAAATTTTGACATTCTTTTAATTACCCTTTTCTTTTCAAGTACACCCTGAAGACTTTCATTATTCGCTTTTTAAATGACCCATTTACTAAATGGCTAATTTTTTAACTTGGCTACATTCAAAATTACTTTCTCAAGGTTGGGCCTCCTTCTGAATGTTTAAATAGGCCTACATCATGACTGAAAATCGCAGTCTCAAACCGCGTCTGATTCTGCATCTGTTTTACCCCTCGCTGCACGACCGGACTTTCAAACACCCGGCTGACAAATCACCGAAGTGTAAACTGTGTACGGAAGACCGATACTGCTTTTTTATGGAAAAGAAAATCCCTTTGTCATACACAGACCTAATGAGCGGTGACTGGAAACCTCCCACACATGCTGGCGCGAGCAACAGTTCCACTGTATTCTTAAGGAAATTAAACATTGGAAGTGAGTTCAATTATTCTTATAATTAAAGTGGAATGCTGGGCTTCGGGTTACATGAACATTGACAAAATGTGTGTTATTTCTGCACCACTAGTGTCAATTGGAAACGTAAGCACATTTTTCATCTTCCATTGGTCGGACAAACGGATACCAAACTCACACTCGCCACTGATGAAGTACTGTTTTTACATGGTTGCCCGGACGTTGCTATACGGTTGATAAAATGTTATGAGTATTTTTGCATGTTGCTATGTGGTTGCTGGAGTGCCATTTTTTTCTTTTATATTATACCGTACAACCGACACAAAACAAATAAAGAAAAACAAACAGAGATAAAAAACAAAGAACAGTCCTTGACATTCTTATTTCGGATCCCTTCTACAATGTAAAGTGTCTAGAATTTTTACACAATGTTCGTCCACCAGGCCAAAAGTCACTTTGACTTTTCTCAGGTATAACCAGCCACCGATTAACATTACTGATAAACAATAGCAGCATACGATTCGTAAATCTGTTGATCTAATAACATTGGCCACTTGCCAGTATGAGAAAGATAACGCTACACTTGCACATCTCTTTACATTTCTGGTGCATGTTCAAAAAGTGTCGGGCCTTGATTCCAAAGATTTCACAAAGCAGCCACTCCTTACAGCGGTTTAAAGAACAACAGGGCATTGTATTCCTATTGGATTGTTGAAAACGTTCCAGTTTTTGAACTCATCCCCCACCCTCCATCCTTCTCCGTCTGTCCATTTTATGTGTGCGTGTGTGTATTTCCGGGTTTTAGTTGTATAAACAATGTATGAGAAGACAATACCTAAAGTGAAGACACAGAAACCTGACTTGTAGAGCAAGTGATTGCAGACACCATAACAGGCATGTCCACAAAGCACACACTCAGCCACACACGCACAATGAGCGAGCTATTAAAAAAGCAGAGAAATCTTCTGTGGGTAAAACAGGCCCGAGGCACATCCTATCTGCTTAGGCAACCTAAACTGACAGATTGCTCTTAAAGCTGCATGCATTGTGCTTTTACAGCCGTGACAGTATGAAGTTACATTTAACATGTTCCTTCTCTTTATATATAACCATATGATTTATACATTTAATATACATTTTATTAGGCTATACAACAGAATCATATGATATGTATACTTAACTTTCTGTCACAATGTATATTTGGACAATAAAACCCATAATTTAATTTCTTTAGGTGATTAGTAACTGGATTGTTAATTGACTACATTATATTTGATAGTGAGGTTTATGTGGCCCACAAACAATTTGTGGGTGTGGTTAGGGTGTACAAATGTTTTGGGGATGCACTAGTTTTTGTTTCAAAAAATGAAAGAGAAAAGGTTTAAACAACAGTTACAGTAACTACAACACGCATAAAAACTACATATGCAAAATAATACATCAAGTATAAATAAGGACACTTTCAGTAATTACAGTAAACGACCACTTATTGTGTTAATCACACTATTTAGAGTTTGAAACGTGTCTTGGTGCGCCTTGGGTTTTTTTTTCGTTCCGCCTTTTTTTTTTTTTTTTTACTCGAACACATTCGCGTTCCATAACGCAAGCTTTCATATGTGTGTATAAAAATAAACTTTAATTACAACCTTTTAACAAGGCAGCGATCCAATCTGTAACTGTATCAAACTGCACGAGTGAGAGAGACCAGCGCTGCTGCTCGTATTTCTCTCTGGTCCACCTTAAAAGCGCTACTAGTTTAGGATTTCCTGAAAACGTTTCCAACCAATCACGCAGCGACAAGCTTACCTGCCTAGCGCGCTAGACCAAACCGAAGCTTCTGATTGGTTAGCGCATGGAAACTCTAGCTAATCAGCTGCTTGCACTGGTTGTTTGGAGCCACTAGAGAATGACAGCTCGAAAAAAATTAAAAAGGAAGAAGGAAAATTTGTTCAACTCACGCCATTGCCATCCGCCATAGAGCATGAAAACTTTCGGAAACTTTTCGCACTCTTTTTAAGCTGCTTTCGGTATACAGTAGTGCCGAGGACAGGAATTACACCCGACTGGAAATATTCGCCTCTTGTTTTGTCCTTGTGAGAGGATTTACTAGTCGGACGAGCTGCACAACGCACACTTTCATCGACATTTTAAAGAAAGCGGTTATTGCTAGTCATATTTTAAAGACTTGTCTCACAGAAACCAGACAACCATGTCGGGGGGTATCGGCACATATGCGGTCAAGAAGCGTAAGAAGCCCGTTCAGAAAATGTGAGTATTTGTGGGAAGTCTCGCGTTCAAGTTCAAAGCGCGCCTGCCTGTCTCGTGCACCAAGGTTATATAGTCGGTGTAATAGAAACATCGAGAGAACGCGTATTTAACGTTTATATCACAACGTGTCGATTCTATAACATCATGACAATGAAAAGAATACAATGTGTCATTTACATTTCCTTGTTGAAATATGTGCGTATTACGTCGTAAAACTTAGTTAAAGTCGTATTCATGTATGGTTTCATACAGATAACGCTGTCGTGAAAATGAAGTAGTTGCAACGCGGTTCTTGCAGTGTTTGTGTGTATTATTTAATACGATATAGCTTCTTGTTTAGGATATAATGAAATGTAGCAGCTGGAGGTACAGTATCAATGTTTATTTTGTTATGCTGGACATTACTCTCGTACACTCGTGGTTGTCCTCTGCTAAATGAATTTCCTTAAATTTCCCTGAGGTGATTTGGGACTTTCTGGCGATTCTAAGAGCAGTTTCGTTGTTTGCATTGCAAACAAAAGCGAATCTGAATTTGACCCAGTTCTGTAACCGGGGGCTCCCAGACTTCGTCGGGACACCTTAAGATTCGGGCTTGGTGTGTATAGTTTTGGGTCTGGCATGGAAACAGTACTCTTGTATTAATCATAATCAAGTCGAGAGTTGGCGGCGCTCTCACGCGATGCTTACACGAGGGAGGGGTGAGCCGGGGGGAGTATGTTATTGTAATCTGATATAGGCTTTTTTCACATCATGAGAACAGAGTTTTTTTACTTTTTTCGTTCGCTCCCCCCTCCTCAAATTAACATACTTTTAAGTCACGCAAACTCTTACGCAACTGTTGTGGAACTGGCTGAAAAGCCAAGCGCAGATTTGAGTTGCTTAAGAAGCGTGTGGATGCTGCTTTTATGGATTTTCATACAGTTTAGCAGGCAGAAAATGTTACAGTTAAAAGTTTATGACATGCTAGAACTAGGGCTGCTTAATGTGTTGCACGTGTTGAAATATGTTTGTCTGATTTCGAAGTCCCATTTTGCAGTCAGATCTTCGGTTTCCTGGATTACATAAATGTGCAATTTACATAGACGTATGAATTACAATCCTAAAAATGCAAACGCATTATTTTTACAAGCAGCATTTCAAGATATTTGCATTTTAACCCTCTGATGCATGACATCCGCAGTTGCCAATTTTTAGCATTCAGGCTTGCATACCAACTTCAATAGGTGATTATCTTTGACAGTTACCCACAAGTCTGTGTGACTGTCATCTTTACTTGTCTTTGTCTTTATATGACAACACAAATTCAACATGCCAAACAAAAGTGGTGATTCACCTCTGGGATATTGACTGGTTTCACTTAAAAAGAGATTGGGAATAATTAGCCATCATTTTGTTTTGAAAAAAGATGAAAGTTGTGTTAATCCTTTTTTCCTTTATTCATGCATCAATGGCGATTCGTGTAATTTGCATTACTCAGTGCATTGTAAAAATGTATTGTATTGTCAGGTGTAATGGAGATATAATTGATTTAATCAAGCTGACTATTTTAGTGTAATTTTAGGTAAAATCGCTCTTTATTGTCGCAACATTTTTATATGGGATGCATAAGTACCTGGGGCCTAATGTATAAATGTTGCAAGTTTCATGCACAAATCAGGATTTATAAAAATGAACTTGATTATGTGCACATTAAGGATGAAATCTATGCAAACTTTTATACAAGAGCCCCCTGGACTAATGTAGTTTTCTTGGTAATATTGTTGTTCTTTACTAACATTTTAGCGCTTTTATGGTTTATATCACATATGCTGGAAAGACATGGTTTGTGTAAAACAAATTTACACCTTGTTGTGTGCCTTACAAATGCTTTTCATAAGAGCACCGTGGCATGGAGCTTGTACCTGTTGACAGCGGCGTCGGGCCCACCCACTGGGTTGTGTGTATATTACGCCTGTCCTTGGCGCAGAAGAAGGGCGACCTTTGCACGGTATGTCCACACTTCAGAATAGCTGCTTATTGGAGTTTGAACGCCAGCGTGTGTTTTAGCGTGCTGATAGATGTTAAAACAATCCGGTAGCGTGGTGAGGTACTGGTAGAGCCAAACGTCTGCTTCTGACACAAAGGGGGTATTGAGAGGCAGTGTAACCGGACTCCTGGCTTCACACCGCGACTGCTGGAAGTTGGAATGTTGTAGAACAGTAGAACCTCTCTCTCTCTCTCTCTCTCTCTCTCTCTCTCTCTCTCTCTCTCTCTCTCTCTCTCTCTCAAGATTTCATCACTCCTAATCTGTGCAAAAACACAGGCACGAGAAATAAACCGGCTCACCTTCTGCTGAAAACCTCAACTGCAGCTGGAGCGTCGACTGGGCGGGTTGTATTTAATGTCTGTGCGAAATGAAAGTTGACCCTGTTTACGATACACGTTCCTGGTCTCGTTGTGCACAGTTCAGTGGCACATTTAATGTCAAAGAATTGCTCATTTTGAGTAAGTCGTGTGAACAAGTGGAACGGTCTTAAAGGGACAGTTCACCTAAAGATGAAAATTCTCTCATCATTTACTTGCCCTCGTTGTTTTCATAGTCGCAAGTCAGGTCGCAGTTAAACTGTCAGGACTTTCTCGCCCCTGCAGAACACACACAAAAAGAAGGTTAGGCAAATTGTTTGTGACTGACAGCCCTCAGTCCCCATTCACTTTCATTGTATGGAAAAAGCCAACATTCTTTAGAATATTTGGAATCGAGTGCGAGTAAATGATGAAAGAATTTCTTTTGAGCGTTTTTTTCTTACTTGGCAAATCGTTGTTCATCGTCTTGACACGGCCATTCAGGGTATCCATCACCTCACCGTCACCTTAATGGCTAGTTTTATTCACAAGCTTGCACAATTAGCTTAGACCAAACCCTGAGCGCAAACAGATTTGACCTGAAACTCTTCAGTCGTTAGGTTGGAATTTGAACTGTGCGCAAAATAAATACTAATTTAAAACCAGATTTTCTCATAAAAGTCCACTGTGAGTAAATAATAGTCAGATGGCTTGGACATTCATGACTGACTCATGAAACGCTGTTGTTCGGTGGTCTGTTTATTGAAGAAGTCAGAGAAACTGCTTGCTTGACAAGGTCCCTACCATGATGTAAGCCAGTCGCATTCGCCCCGTCAAAGCGGCTTAGAAGAGGCATGTTTACTGCAGTGTGCCTTCGAGATGAGTATTTTTGGCTGAGGACAAAGCCAGTACATTGAAACTGGGCTTTGATCTGCGCTGAAAGCAATTTGGGTCAGCACCAACCCCTCCCTCACGGATTAGCGTTTCAGCCTCTTGGTCGCTTCAGATCCCCACAAATCTTGGCTTGAGGAAGGTGTGAGGAAAGAAGACGCTTGCGAATGACGCTCATGTGTTTCCGTGGTCAGCTTGAGAAATAGAACTAAGAATGGTGACAATATGAACCTGGTGACTTTTGGGCTGGGTGTGAAAATCAAATATTGAGACAGTCGTAGTGTTCCCAGAATTAAGAATGTTTCGTTATATTTGTGGCGTAATCATGTCTTGTGAATTTTCTAAATATCAGCCAGCCCTGGCTGACCCTCTCAGTCACAACAACTGATGCAGTGTGATTCTTTGTATGCGCGCCATGAGAGCCAATTTTAATTCTACTCCCCCCCCCCAACTAGTTTTTTTTTATCCAAACCAGATGCGGTTGAGCTTCGGCTGAGTTTATCGGGTGGAAAACAACTGCGTTTGGCTGAATTCACTCTTTTTTCCTTCTGATCTTAGATCTGTTTTCATGTAAGAGGCAACGTTGGGGCTTTGGTTGGGAGGGGGATGGCTTGAGATTGAGGTAAAGATCTACATGCAGCTTTCCAAGTGACCAGTTCTGACAGTGTGAAAAAACAACACGGCTTTGTAGTAATGCACCATGAGACGTGTAGTAAAACTTGTATCAAAACTTCCTCAAAAAAGCATTCAGATTGTTCCTTCTCGTTGTCCTCAGTCAACCTTCTGAACGACGCGATGCAGATGAAAAAAGCAGTCGTGCAACAACGAACGCTTTAAAACAGTCTTTCCGGTTGGGTGTTTTTAGGCTGTTTGCAAAGCGTAAAAATAAAGTGAGGAAATAAACATACATGCGTTTTGAGAAACGAAGGGAGAGAAAGCATGACAGAATGCAGGGAGAGAAAAGAAGAACAAAGAGTGTAGTCTTGAGATGGTCCTTTGTGTATTGCAGGCGAGATGAAGACGTGTTGCATGTCGGGACCTGCAGAAGGAAAACATTCGTGATGTCACACCTCATGTGGTTGGCCAGGGACGCGCTTGTGCACGAGAGGAGGGCAACAGAGAGAGAGAGAGATTTCAGATGTTCCCTCACGAGTGATGTTCTTAATAAAAAACACAGTAAATGGTGGGAGGTCCACACAATCGGTACCGAGGGCAGAAACTCGCATTTTTACCCCGCTCCTACCGAGCAGATGTAATTCGGTCGGAATGTGAGGAGGAATGTTTAAGGGTTTAGCTCTCGGGTTGTATTTCCAGCGTGAGCAACAAAACAAAGACCAATAGAACAAAGCCAGTATATTGGTAATTGCAAACATCATAGTGCTGAAAACAATTCATTATGTTCGGTAGGGGATTACGCTTAGTTGGTTTGTTAGTACTGCTGGTTGAACTGTGTTGAGGCATTATTTGGCCTTTGTTGATGGAGGCAGAGCTTGTTATTGAACGAAGACTGTTTACTTTGTGCCATTGAAGCTCCTCTGAAGAAAAACCACCTCATATGTGATGAAGATATGAGTCACATTATAATCCATCACTATTTGTGTTTTATTGATTTATTATTACGATTGAGACACTGTAAGTGACCAGCAAAGAGCCCTCTATTCTTAGTTGATGTTTTCATGCATTGCATTACTTTTGCATTGAAGTATTTAAACTATACATTTCAAGGCATTTGGAAGGCACTTTGAGATTTCTGTAGTAACTGCTATAAAAGCTTAAACAGTTGTTCATGGTGTTCGAAAAAGGGATAACACTTACGCGCTCGCTCCATTAAGACGATCAGATGCCGCATATGAAATCTGATGAGAAATGTAACAGTACAGTAGGTGAACCCGTGCAAGGCTAACAAATGATGAACACCACCATTCCAAAGGAAAGGAAGGGGCTGAACGCGGTCTTTTGTCCCCGCGGGCCTTTTTTCTGAGGTTAGTTTTACTTTCTTTCTGGGAAAACATAATTAGCGTCCGGCTCGGGTGGCTAGAGTTACCGCTTCGACTGGCAGGCAATGAAAAGGCTGAAGGAGGTTGAGTTACAGACATAGTTTTGGAGACTATGATTCCAGTAAGACAGCTCATGCTTATATAACAGGTTTTATATCGAGGGCTGGACAGGACGCAAGCGCTAAATAAAACGATTTGTCTTTTACGTCATTGTTTTAAAATATGTTGTTGTTTGACAGAGTTTTACATGTAACGGCTTAAAGCACTTGGATGGTGCCTTTTTTAAAAATACATCAGTAGTACATCTACTTTAAAAACGACGTTTGGTCTAGTGTACTTTCAAAAGTCGACAAATAATAAACCTGGGCTAAAATGTTGATGACTCATATTGCACTACGCAGATTTTTGTCCAATAAGATGCTTCCCCCTGACACCACCTGAAAACAAATAGCAAGTGGACAATAGCCGTAACTTGGATAAAGTCTGTTATTTTATTTGCTGTTTCATTAGGAAAACAGCTGAACACAGGAAAGACTAGTGAACACATCAAGGGATTTTCATTTGTTTTGCCTGGAAGCAGTTTTTGTCTCATTGTTTTGTTGCTACTTTACACATGAATAAAAATCTACCGCTTAAGTTTATTATGGAAACTGTAAGATGGGGTCTTTGCAAACCTACCCTCACTTATATATCAAGCGATGATAAGCGAAGGCCTATTAGACGCGTGTAATGCTTCAAGTATGCGGGAGAAAAGGTATTTCATAATGCAGTTTAAAGCGTATAAACATTGACTACATCTCAGTGTTTCCAAGCATTACATACATACCCTGAAACCAAGTTATTATTTGGTCTGTCTCTGTGTTTACAACATTCACAATAAATGGATAAATGACTAAATGTAAAACATTAGTTTTATCCTGGAGCTATTGCAGTGCGTCTGGTGGGGGATGCTGTTTTTCCTACAGAACAAGGCCCAAAATTAAATTTTGAGAAGACCTGTTTGAGGACATCTGTCATATTCAATTAGAAAGATTGGAGATTGCTGCCACTTCGTGCTTGGCTCTGGTCTGGTTCCTGCATTTCATCTGCCATATTTTGTATGAGCTATAAGCCTTAAGGCGAGAGAGACAAACAAGAGAAAGAGCTCAAGAAACGAATGAGTGAACAAGGGAAAGTGGGAAATGTGACTGAAGAGTCAATGGAAAGTCTTCAGACTTTGTTTAAATACTGTTTTGCTCTCATGAGCTTCCAGATTCTGATGATGGAAGTTATTTGATCGTCTAGGCTAATAGACATTTGGGTCTTCATTTCGTGTCGAATGGATGCGTTTACCATTTTTATCTCATACCTCATTCCCATAATGCACTGTGTTGTGATAAGAATGTTGGATAAGAAGACGTATGGTAGCGTCAAAGATGTGCTCATGAGATTAAGTCGAACATCTAAGAAATGTTGACATATCACGGCCACAGAGCTTAGAAATAATTTCAGTCTGGGCCCTTATTTAAACATTTTTTAGCTGGATTTGAACCAAAACAAATGATTTGTCAGTTCCGAATTGCTCTTGTCATCCGTGTTTCGTACACAAACTCCAGCTCTTTAAACTCTGTTTATTTATGAGCTTGTGTTTTGGACACTTTCCAAACAGTAAGGTCACCTGCGATCCTGAATATATGCAAATGGAAAGTTTATAATGTGCTAACAAGGCACGACAAGTTTCTAAGTATTAATTTCTTTATAAGCAATGAAAGAAAAAAATTGCTTTGTTGCTCTACATTTTTTTGTTACCTAGCTTCGGACAAAAGTGACATCAGGATTCATAAGCAGAGATCTAACCCAAGTTTTCATTTGTTTCTCTCTCCTCACAGCCCAAAACCCCCTCCACCCGATGGAGTAAAATCCAACCCTTCCAAACGACACAGGGACCGCTTAAACGGCGAATTGGACAAGCTCACAAACCTGCTACCCTTCTCAGAAGACGTCCGTGCACGGCTAGACAAACTGTCAGTGCTCCGACTCAGCGTTGGATACCTGAAGGTTAAAAGCTTCTTTAACGGTAAGATCAGCTTTATTGAATTTGATTGAAAATATCATTTCTTAATAGGTGTTTTGTGTCTTACTGTTACCACAAGTGTTCGTTTTTTCATTATCTTCAAAACCTTACTGCACTCCTTAAGCCACTTTACTTTTCAGCTGATGTCATCAAGGCCCGAAAAAATGTTTCGACCTCTGCCCTACTTTTTTATTTCTTGATTGACGCATTTACTTTTTCCTGTCAAAATCAAGCTTCACCCAGAATTGAGTGTCATTGCTAAAGTAAAATGTGGTAAATGTTGTTCTTTGCAGATTTTAAACTGACGTGTTTTTTTAGGCAATTTTTTTAGCTTTTTAGCGTAGTAGCAAACAGGAAATGATGTAAACTGTGATTTAGCCGGGTGCATGTGCCGTATGTCAGATCGTGTGCTGTAACCGCTCGCCCACAACCGTGACTCCCGTGTCATTAGTACACCAGCTGATTAACAGTTGCTTTAAAATACATAGCTTCGTAATAAGGTTAATGTTGCAACACAGGGTTGGTTGAGGTCCTTTTACCACATTAGAGGCATATAGTACCCGAATAAGTGATTCCCTTTATCGCCCTTGATGGTTTTCTAGAAACCGAATGTGCGAAACCGCTTCACAGAATTATGATTCAGTCTCAGTTTGATGGCTTGATATTTTCCCCTTTTTATATGCATCTTGAGTAGTTCTGCCGAATTTGTTTGAATGAAGAAAGATTCATATCACATGCAAGATGTGACTGTACACTTGTGACCTTAGCGAACGTTGTTTGTTGTTTGTGTGAAACGTTTCTAGGGAGCTGAACGATCACATGACGAGTCCCCTTCGGTTTCAAGTTCTTAACTTACTTAAATGTATCGCACCTAGTGCTTTCGCTTTCATTTCGCCTTTTTTCTCCGGCTACAAGGCTTCATAAATGATTCACGCAGGCATACATGAAAGGGCTCAGGACCAGGTTCTCAGCGATAAGGGCCGTGCGCTCAGCGATAAGACCTCGCTCTTCCTGTTCCTAAGTGCTTCTTTCCAAATTATACATTCTGACTTTAGATCTTCAGCCAGAAGATGCTTGCTTGTTTGCGTGTCTTGAGAAAATAGCCTCGCCAAAACATTTCACGATGAACTCGGTGGACAGGTGGACTTAATCCAGATGGTTACTAAGAATAATATGAAGGGGAAACTTCTTGACGGAAGTAATTCTCAGAGCAAAGCTGGTTGTATTGCAGAAAGTGTAAATGCGTTTGTTTTGCAAATGTTGTCGGATTTTTGTAGTTTTATTGGTAATGGATGTGGCCATTTTGAGCCGGTCCGATATTGCTTTATCATTTTCAAATTCAGCTAAACCACGTAACACACGTACATAGAGGGAAAGTGGGCCAAAGGATGCGTGTTGGCGTCCTCTGTTATCGCTTCTTGACGATTACAAAACAAAAGGAGACATTGCTTTTCAGTATTTACCCTTGTGTACCTCACAACGTGTTATGCAACCTTTGCGTTAGTTATTAACATACAATATCTGTCTGTAGACTTTGATTTTTACCAGCGTACATTGTCAGGCGTAGACAACCCTAACTAATCTGTTTACCTAAAAATCTGTAACATCTTTTTTCAAGACGTGTCCACGCTGACCTTTCTTTACGAACCCGTTGTCAGGTCAGGTCTCATTTTTGCACCCGGTAATGGCAGCAGGCATGTGTCTCGAACAGTTTGCTGACTATGAAATTTATGCATAGAATTCCATTGTCAAAAGAGAAAGGGCCTTATGGGAAATATGTTAAGAGTCATCATGGCACCATCAGAGGGCAAGGAGGACAAGCAGGCACGGTTTGGCATGAAAAGTGCTGAATCAGTCGACATAGAGTTCCTGGCACCATCCCGGAGCCCCCGTTGTGTTCAGTCATGCTAAGCCCGTCTGAACTCATTCAAACACACCGCCTGCTTAATCCAAATTGGGGTAATTCCCTCGTCTCTGGAATCGCTGTTTATAAAAGACTAGGTGTGTGCGGGGTAAAAAGCCTTACCTGGTGTCATATCAAAGGTCTCCTGTAATAGTTTCACTGACTCAAACTTCCCTTTCCTTTGAGGAACTAGCTGTGCATTGTGTGGACATCATCATGTCTTTTCCTCCACCTATTACATTTCACATCTCATTTTGTCTCTTCAAATAAACAGCCCACCAAAGGCTTGGCAGAGACTCAAACGTGCCAGCCTACTGCCCCCCAGCTAAGCTTCCTTTCATTGTTCGGCTAAAATAGCAGCAATTACAATCGGGAACTTTTGGAAGAGTAGAAGAGAAAATGAAGAAACGGCACGGGAAAGAAAGACTTTGTTATTTTCGACCTACCCGCAAAATTCACAGCTGCGTTGAGCACTTGTCGCTTTTGAGAGGCTGGCATGAAAGAAAATCTTGTAAAATATGTTTGGGTATTACCAAAAGTGTGAAGCCGAGAGGCGTGACGTATGGAATGAGGCAGTCGGTCATGACTGGGTGACACAAATGGATGTATATAATAAAACAGGAAACGCAAAGCATTGTGGGAAGAGAGAGGTGACATTGGAAACATTTAGTAGACAGACGCTATACAGACACAGAGGGTCTCGCCAAATGTCTTATTTCCTTTTGTGTCGCTTTCCTGCATTGCTCTTTGTTTTCAACTTCTTATTGGTCTTAAAGTCTGGTTTTACATTAGTGTTTACATTGGACTGCATTGGATCGTTTCATTTGCTTTCTGTAAATAATTACAGTAATATCAGGAAATAGCATCTCACACTTTTTGGGGTGCTCACAGTTGGCCCATACAGAGCTATTTTCAGTTTTACTTCAACAGTATTAACTTGAAGACGTGGGTACTGTATCTCTTTTATCAGCATGGCTATTTTCGTCACGGCGAGAGAGGCGTGCCCCGGGCTACGAATTCTTCTCCGTCTGACTTCTGGCAGGTCAGACATCCCGCCAGAGAATGGGTTCTGTTGTTGGCATCATCTCGTCGTACAGACTGAAAGATTTGGAAGGTTGCGATGAGAAAAACCGCAGGATTGGGTCCCACGCCGGGGCGCACAAACGTGGCATTGTGTGAGCTGCGCTCCCAGCGTTCACTGGGGCTCGGACAGCGTGGGGTATTGATGAGGGTCAGGTCTGGAGGAGAAACCGCACAGAACCATCCTTGTCTGAAATGTAATGTGGTGTGTCACTAGTCTGGGTTACATTTGACCTTAGGGAAGATTTGGGTGGATTTAAAACAAGTGCGACGCCTGGAAACCGATGAGAAAGAAAAGAACCGTGTAAAAAATATGGTTATTTGTTGCTTGTGTGAGCTTCAGGTTTTTTCTGCATCTTATCTAGGGAGAGATCGCCACGTTCCTGGTGGTAAATGAATGGCAGGGTGAGGGTGGCAGGGTTTAGGGGAAGCATTCTGAGCCCTGAGGCATTACGGCACGCCATGGCGGTGCTGCAGGTGGGGGATTGAAAGGAAGATTGAAAATGTACTTTTGTTTAATTTTCTTTTAAAAAGGTAAAGAGCTGATTAAAAGGTCATGTAGATGTTTCCGTCAATGGAAGTTGACTTGTTTGCACTGATCCAGTACCAAAAAAAATTGCTTTTCAGCTTAACGTTAAGCAAAAACTGGTTTTAGTGCTTTAGCTTTGTTATAAATAAAATATTTTTAACTTGTTTCGATAACCTTGCTTCAGAGCTGATTCTGAAAACAAAAAGAAGCGCTTCTGTGCACCTGAATATTCAAGTCGGACCTCCAGCGCTGAAACGCTCAATTTCACTTTTGAGGCCATGAAAGCAACATCCACCATTGTCCTCCTTGAGGTTTTACTTTCCCTGCCCTTATTTGTTTTTTGTTTGGGTTTTTTTCTGTCTCCTATTGTCCTCGGTCATAAGAGTTTGCTTGCCCTTTCGTTTGTTGACGGGACAAGACAGATGTACTCGGAACGTCAATATTTGTGTTGGCGTGAATCAATGGAGGCCGACACCAGAGGCTTTGGAAAGTAAGAACAGAGAAATTAAGGATTCTGCTCCCCTCACCGACGGATGACCCGACCCAACCTTTGATGTGTCGTGTAGTCATCAGTCTCGCCGCTAAACAACAAAACCCAGCAGGGGTCCGAATCCGAGCTTGTGCGTGCACAGGTTTACATTATGCCTGGTTACTTTGATGTGTTAGTTTAGGAGACAAATGCATTCATCTCATTTTTACAGGCTCGATTCAACTCAACCAGCATATTCTTATTTGAAGTTTATCTTGCAAACCACATTAATAAGGGACCACTAATGAGATATCTATTGAAACATAACATGTTGCATACAGGGCTGTATTCAGATAGATTGAGCTTTTTTCTACATCCAGATTCCTGAGACACTCACTTGAAATAACATCATAATAAGGCTTCGCCCGAGGAAATTTCTCATACAGATGATTCTGACTCTATTTATAGCCTGGCACACAAAACCTCTATCACCCAGTTGTCCTCCTATGCAAACCAGGTCGCCCACTAATGTGAAACCTGCTTTTTCATCATTCAAATCCACCGCTTCACTTTGTTGACTCATGGTTTAGATAAACATCTTTCGAAAGTCTGAAACGCAGGCAACTGTGGCAACCGTCATCAGCTTGTCTAGCACAACCACACGTGGTTAAAACAGTTTTTGTATGTCTGCTGAAGAAAGAGAACCAGTAGGTCTGCAAAACTAATCCAGAGGGGCTCTCGTAAGGTAAAAAACAACAACCACAGCAGTGTCGCCCCACACTTCGGGCGGCGATAGCATCAACAATCATGCCTATCAGCAACCAGAGACCGAGTTTTTAAGATCCTCGCAGTCAAAACACAGAAACTGGCAACTCAAGTGGAGACAGGCCCGAGAATGATAAAGAGCCAGCATAACTTCATTCCCACTTTTGCAAGAAGGTTTGAGAGAAACCTAACCCTGGCATACATTTGAAATGAACAAAGCTTGTAATTCATTCACCTGGCACCACGTATGTGTATTGTGGCGAGCAAAGAAAGACAAAAGCTCTTCCGTGACATCTTTGAGTCATTCATGTGTTCGCAGCGATGAGCAATCTCCTAATTCCAGGTTGTAGCGTTCTACAAACAGACTGCATCATGCAGACGCGCGCTCCCTCATTTTACTCGTGCGGTATGTGCATGTCACCAAACGGTTTGTTTTCTTCGTAGTGTGCATGAAACTATGAATCACTCGGTCGGGTTAGAGCAGATGTTGAGGCTGAACGCTCGCTGGCTTGCGGCTGCTACTTGCCTCATTCAGATTTTTAGTTTGTGTTATTTCCCGCTAAAACACGCTTGTGCATAGCAGGATTGGAATGGTTCCAGTAGATGGTAGCCAAAGTTAGCGTGGAAGTGACTGGGACCTTGAGAGCGCTGGGAAATAAATCACGAGTCATCTCCTGTCTGTTAGTCATTCATGATAAATGAAATGCTAACACGAATAGGAAACAGCAAAAACTATGTTGGATGTTTTTTTTTTTATAGGGGTGTATTGATTCAATTGGCTTGCTGTTTGATGCAATATGTGATAATGGTATTAGGATATTTTAAATTAACGTTAAAGAAGTTTAATTAAACCTGACTAGAAAAACTGAAACCCTAAGAAAAAACTTCAACTAGTAAATATATTCTTTACCAAATTTAAAAACATAAAACGTTACATATGAACGTGTTGGTCCACATTGAGACTGGTTTAAAAGTTAGGGGGTTTTCGCAGTGTCGTGATCGCCTGGGGCAGTGATGGCGGAATGAGAAAAAGAGCCAATGACAGCTTTTATTATCTTAATCCTGAACTTTGATGTACTTACACATGTGTTGGAACATGTTCTGTTGGATCTCTTTGCGTCTTAACCAAGTGAAACCTGTTAAACGTGTTGCTTAATTTCCTCTGTGTACACAGGAAGTACTCGATGTTCAGAATGAGAGAAGGTGAGAGTGCAAGAGAAAGAGTTTTTTTTGTACTCATCTAAAATTCTATCGCAGTGCAATATAGATGGTCTTTATATCCTTGCCCCAAAATACCGTAGCTGTACCATCGTATTTTGATGCATACCATGGTACCGAAATTGTATTTATAAGATACTTAAAGGTACTTCCAAGAATGCCATACTGTCTCCAGAAATCATAGTGGTATCATGATGTTTACAAAATACCGCAGTAGTACCATTGGTGCTTTTTTGATTAGCAGGATTATGGCAACAGATACTGCATACCAGTCCAAGTTCAATGTTTGTTTCTCGACTGTTCTGTTCTCCTGAAGGGAAGAACCGCCTGAAGGGAAATGTCGGTTTCTGAGGCGGGTCGCCGTACATCTGCACTCGTCAATCCACAACTTCTCCTTTTTCTCACCTGCCTGCTACCTCCCCACTCATCCTGCTTTGATCTCTATCAAAAAGATATGTGTTGTCTTTAGGGTTAGTACACCTACAAAACATTTACTTGGTATTTTTAGACATTACACTAGGATTATACCATATTTTGTTGGATGACAATCCGCCTGTGCCCATTATAAAGTCTATAAAGGACATATGGCTGCATTGATAATGTAAATGTGGCCGTTCCTGCATCAATGCATCTATCTGATACCATTATTTTTGCGAGTTTTACGATAAATAGCATTTAAAGGGTTTATGGACGACTGAGAGGTTTTTCTCAATGTCAATGCTGCATAAATGTTAGTGTTGACAGTGAAGGGAAAGAGACCGAAATAGAGGCAGATATATGGGTGGTTGAGAGAAAGTGAGAAAGGAAGAGGCGGTCTTTTGTTGGAGGTTTATGATCAACATTATCTAGAGTTCAGAGAAGGAAAAAGATGTTTCCTGACGCTCTTCCACTTTGGCTTGAAGTACGATCGAGACATTTCACAAGTTCGCTTGTTCTCTTTCATAACTGTTTTATCGTAGCTCGCAATAATGGGGATGTGATTCTTGAGTTGCAGAAACAAAACTATTTCAGTGCAATAGAGAAGCTAATATTTTCTTGGTGGTTACCTTACAAGGATACCGCTTCCATTGACCTACTTGTTTGCTTATCATTTGGTGAAAGTTAAAAAGCACCTGATTACTTGGGTTACAGATTACGACATTATCTCTAAAGCTGTTTGAAAACGTGAACACTTGAACGCTAAATAGTTTTTAGTGTACACTAAAAAAGTTACTGCCTTACATTTTTAAGTGCAATCAAAATGTTTTTATTATTTTAAATTCTGGCTATTTTAAACTTATTTTGATGAATTAACAAACAACTTCCAAAAATAATACTTTAAAAATAAAAGTAGTATCTAATTTGATCGTCCTTAAAAATGGAATGCCTTAATTTGTTTACACTGTAGGTACGTTGCAACACCAAGTGAACCGCCAGTGTATACTATATGATTCTTAGGCTGTTTGTTACTACTATCGCTATCAATTGTATGCGCACCATAAAAGTGCAGCACTTGTGTGTCAAAAGAATACGACCTTTATACCTAAGCTTATATCTGTTTACATCCTATGTTGTCTTTTGCTGATCAGGAAATGATCCCTTGCATAGTGGCGGAGGAAAATTACCAGAATCGCAATGCCCCGCCTCCGCATTTATGAATGAAAGTTTACAGAACAAGTTGACGAGGAGATTTTACTGTCTGTTTACCTGAGGTGACAAGCTCTCTGGCATATTTTCAAGAGTTTACTGCTCTCACATTACCATCCACCTGCTTTTTCGGTACACATGAAAGATCGACCGATAATATTTAAAAGGACACCTTTTTAAAAGTTAATATAGTATTTAAAACATCGTTCAGCAAACCGTAATGGCGAAAAACATTCATATTAACTTGTCGCCGTAGCAGTGCGTCTTAAAAATTGTGCGAAATTTTTACAGCGCAAACAGCTAAAGCACATTTTGGTTTCATTACGCGTATTGAGTCATCTGCACTAAAAATGTGAAAAGGTTCCTTAGTTTGAAATTAGTTAAAGTGATAGTTCATCCAAAAATAAAAATTCTGTCATCATTCACTCACCCTCTTGTCATTTCAAACCTGTATGACTTTCTTTCGTAGAACACAAAAGAATGTTATTTTGAAAAACGTTGTTAACCAGAATCACTTTAAAGAAGAATTAAAACATTCAAGTTTAAATATTTGTTTGTAATATTTTTTAAGATCAGAATCCTCTCCATCTTGTAATCATAGCCAGCCTTTTTTTTAACTGACGAAAGATGAAATCAATTCATTCCTGTATGTCATTGAAAAATGACACTCGAACAACAACAAAAAAAGAGCGCCTTAGCGTGAGGGGTGTTAACAAGAAGGAAGAAAGAAGGGGGAAAAAAGCCAAGCGCGAGAACAATATCAGCATTGTAAGACAAGACCGATAAAGAAAGCCCTGTGGGCGCGAGCAGTTTTCTTTGGACCCCGACACCGTTTCCTGTCCGCGCAGACTCGAGAGGTCACTGGACGCCTGTCACACTGCAGTCTTCCTCTCAAGGCTCTTTTCCGTTCTTTCCCCGCCCTTTCTCACCCTTTGCCTTGTTTTCGCCGTCTAATGAGCGTTGTATCATTACACATTTTTGCCCTCGCTGCAACGCACACAGGAAGAGATAGGCTTGATTTCCTGTTTACAGACGGCAACAAATTGTGTGCGTTTTGTCAGGTTCGTATGCCAAGTTAGTGTCATGTCTGGTGGTGAAAAGTGTGTTTTATGGTGAACGTTTAAACCTGTGTGTGTTGAATTTGTGACTTGCGTTAGTTGTGTATGTGAACAGGAAACTTTGAAACTGTGTGTGTGTGTCTGCGCAAGCGCTCTCAGGACGTCTGGTGTGTGTGTGTATGTGTGTTTTCTGTTGGCAGTAAAGCGTCTCAGGGGAGGCAGGGCTTGCGTGAGAGCACTGCTGCAGATCTGTCAGTGAGAAAAGAGCTGCTCAAGGTCTGGCGGAGTCTGTGTGTGTGCGTGTGCGCGTGTGTGTGTGCGTGCGTGCGTGTGTGTGTGTGTGTGTGCGCGCGCGCGTGGGTTAAGCCAGTCCCGTCTGTCAGCATGGAGCTGCCGATCATGAATGTGTGTAAATGTCCCATGTTTATCGAGGGGGGGCTGCGGAAGGTGAGGGATTGTGGACCGTTTCAAAGCAAAGGAGCTCGGTTTACCTTCTCTTTAGAGATCAGTGTGAAAAGCGTGTTTGCAGGGTCCGAAATGATCACACCTGCCGATGACGGGTGAATTGGGAAAGTGTACTGGCAAAAAATATTTCTTACCGTCTAGTGCATTATATTTTGCATTTTATAATATATTTTGATCTGTTTCTCTGTAAAAATGCACGCATGAATATATAAGCCAATAGTGTGATTTTAGTCAGTTCGAAATTCTGTAGTCCTTTGACAATTTGGCATTTTACATAATTATACATAACTTTTATTAAGTAATAAAATGAATGTGATCATTTTGGATCTTGTTTGTTTGTAAAGATTGGTGTCTGTATGTAGGCATGAGAATAAGTGTGTGTGTATGAGTGTTCTTGCCGTTTTTCTGTTCTCACTCTCACAGCAGGACTGTCCAAACTTCCCGTTTTCTTAAGACTCCACACACACATCCAGGATGCTTGAATCTAATGAAAACATGTCTGGATCCCCACTAACAATAGAAAAAGCAAGAAATTATATTTTCCTTAAAGGTGAAGTATGTCAGTTTTTCCTGACCATTGGAAAATGTGGAGGCACGTTCAGGAAACTGAAAATAAACTTTATTTTTGCGGTTCTGTTTAGTGGCATAATATTTATGTATATAAATAATTAAAGATATATCATTTATTTAATTATATATTATAATTGTACCATTTGAGTACATCCCCCATATTCCAAATTCTCATTAGTAATTGTGTATGGATGGACATATTATATTTTAAAGATTATTTATTTATGATATATATATTTATTAAATGTGTTATTTTGCTGCTCTTATTATTCAGAATGCCAATTCCCATTAGATTGGACCTGTAGGTAGATTAGATAAATACGACAAATTACTCTTTTCTTTGTTTCCTTTCCTTCATTTTTTATTTGGGGATGAATGTGTATTGAACGTCGAATGGCCCAACATGTTTTGCATGGCAGCATTCAAAGGCTTTGATCCGATGGTGTAAAGTCATAAAAGCTCTTTTGTATTAGTCCTGCCAAACAATGCCGTGGCCAAGTCACTGACTCACTGACTGACTGACTCATTCATCATCACACAGTTCCTCTGTAGGATAGTTTAGTAATCTGATCATTTCCTGCTCTTTGGAGTAATGCAGAACCAGTCAATAAGGACATAAACAATTGAGCCAAGAGGTGTGCACAGTATGTGTATGATGTGGTAAAATCTTCAGTTTCAAAACTTGATTTTTACATTTTGTGAAGAAATTGTTATAATGGTTGGTTGTTTTGGGGTGGTTGCTAGGGTGATGCCATGTGATTTCTAAGGTGTGTTGATAGAGTGTTTCTGTGCTTGTGCGGTGTTTGGACAAGATCAAAACCCCAAGTTTCTATAATATTGGAAGATGTGGCTTTTTATCAAATGAGCAACAGCGATAGTAACGCAAGCATTAATAATTATTGATATGACACCTTGTTTTTTCAATGTTATGTGATAGGGGCCCCCCACTATGTAGACATGTTCTAGATTTCATTTTTTTGGGCATGTCTGTTCTTGCACCATCGCAGTAAAGATAACGAAGTTTCACTTTTCAGAAAAACTTGTGCTTTGATAAAACAATGAAAAAAGGTTGAAACCCAGAACTATCAAAAAGGCCTCTGACCTCAATCCAACCCGACAGTTCACTAACAGCCATGTCGATTCATTTTTCATTAACATGTTTTGGTTAGAAATATTTGTGCTCTTTCGTCCTTTCTCACAGTTCTTGCGTTTGCAGGCACATAAGTGACCTCCTGTTCTCGGCACCCAAAGATCTCACCAAAGTCGTGGTGACAGTAACTGACAATCAAGAATTTGTCTCCATCATAAAGGGCACGAATGAGGCATTCGCCTTCTATCTTTGTTATCTAACATTCTTTGTGTCGAAGACACTTTACAAACCTATCTTGACTTAATCAGTGAAAACTGGGTTGGTCTGTGTGAGGTTGTTATTGTCGTAGAACAGAAAGGCAGAATTAACATATCGTTGTTCTTTTAATGCTGGGGAAGAAAAAGAAACCAATAGATTAACCAGTAACCCCAAACCAGAAGTCTTCTCCTACACCTCAAGCCAATTGGTTGACTTAAAACCCCAAGCCGAGTGGCTACACGCACGCAGGTTATGCTTACGCAACGTGGCGTGTACGAGTACTAAGCATGGCTAAATGGCGTTTTTTTACAGTTGCGCCTACAACGGTGTGCACACTGGGTCTTCCCCGAAAATGTCACTTGACCTAATTGAAACACTCAAACTAAGGTTATGTCAATGGAGCAGACATGGTTACGAATCGACAACTGGTTTTAGATTTGAGGATGGTGCCTCTTTAAATTATGAACCACTTTAAGGACAATTGTAACCAGAAAAGGTTAGATTCCATACAATTCCCATCTCTACATACACCGTTAATCTTTTACAGGCCGTCCACCTTCCCGTTCGGGCCTCCTATCCTTTTCCGCTTTGGCTTTCTTCCTAAATCCCATCTGTTACGCGCTAATGCGCTTTAGACGTCGCTCTCCAAAGCAGGTGCACTTGGTGGCCATCTACCCCCTTCCCAACCCCCAGTGGCACCTCAAATCCAGCGAGGAGCAAAAGCTCTCCTAGCGATTGTGTCGTGATTACACAAGCCCGACATTGTTGTGCTGTTTTTGGTCCGAGGGCACGGCAAGCCCGTACGAGCAGTTTTTCAACATGTCTGGTCGGGGGCTCCTGCAGCCGCCCGCTTTCATGTGCTGGCCTGAGGTATGTAAACAGGATACCCTGAGCCGCACACAGAGGAAAGAAAGGGAAGGCATCACGGTAAACTTAAAGACAAAAAAACGGAGAAAGAGAGTTGGCCCCATATCTAGTGTCAACAGAAAACCGAGCTAAAAGTTCACAACAGTTTCTTTTGTTGTCGTTACTGTTTCTCTTTCCGTGTTTTGGCCTATTGTTTTTCTTCGCCATCAACGATTTCTCGATCGTTATTGGCTGCTTTTAATTATCCCTGTCCTCTTCTCTTTATTCACCCTCAATGGTTCAGGCAACAGCTGAGGCAGTTTGTGAAACAATAAATGACCAGCTGTTGAGCAGATATAAACAGCAGTCGAAATGTATGGCCTCACGTTTTATTTTTGGAAGCTGTAATTATTGTTGCCTAACTGAAAGCAGACAGCCACTCTGTGAAATATGTGTCACGTTCTCTCGGCCCGAAATAAAGCCCCGTAGCTTAAAACAGCCTACGCTCACCCTTTGAGGGTGCATGTTGCGTTTTACAAACTTCGTACTGTACATTTACAGAAAACAAACCAAGCTTTGCTTGGCGTAATGTCGAAGCGTTGTTGCTCATGAAGGGACCCTGGAGCGCCTACCTCCGTACGCGCAAAGCAAAACAAGCGCGGCGCAGACACAATGGTGCTTGCAGATAGCGATCAGTCTGGCTTGGGCGGGTAGCAGGCTTGTGAGGTTGTTTCTTGAAAAAGTAATGGAAGATCTCTCTTACTCTGTCTCTCGCTTTTCTTTTTTGGTTTGCTTATTAAGATCTTAGGGATGGAGGGACGACAAGAAATAGACAGTACTCACAACCCATTGGCTGTGATAACTGGAGTGACTGTACATACAGGGCTTCCCAGAGCCCCTTCGTGAGAGGGGAAATCTAAAGGCTACATCTACTGGAACTAAATGTTTTCAGATTAAGATAATATTCCCTCTGCATAGTTGACGCGTTTTAATCTCTTTCTTTCTCTCTTTATGAATGACTACTCAAGGCTATGACAGTGTCATCTGTGTTTGCCGTAACAGTGTTTCCCTTACCATTGCTTTAGGGGGGCGCCCCGCACCTCCCGCCCCCCTTGAAGGTCAAGTTAATTTTATTTTTTACATAGCGCCAGATCACAACAGAAGTAATTTAAGGTTACCTTTCCTATATAACATGTCTATACCTTGTTCTCGTATTAAACAAGCTAAATAGCATTATGTTATTTATCTTATTTACATGGCGGCATAGGCATTTCTGTTTCTACATGGTCGCGCCTTTACAGTTCCACTCTGCTCTCCGTAACGAGTTTCGCCCCCATGCTCTTGCACACAGAGACACGTGCGTGCACATGTACAGGTAAGCACACTCCCACCAGTGGACAGAGAGCGAGTGTGGGAAAATATGTCGCGTCAACTACCTGAAATGTAAATAAAAATATTGTCATTTTTAAACGCTTAAACGCTCCTAGGGTGGTGAAAATGGCAACATTCGCTCTCCTGCTCCGAGTCTTTAATACAGAAAAGACGCATGCCCTGCATTAGATTGATTGATTAAATATTATTTATTAAAAAAAGAATTGTCCGGACCTCTGCCGCAAAAAAATATAGAGACCACATCCCCCCAAAGCCGTAAACCTAGGGGAAACACTGCATAAGGTTTAGTTAAATTTTTTATATGTATGTAATGTTTCTTTTATTTTTTCATTATTAAGTAATTTTTGTTTTATTTCCTTAATCATTGTTTGACTTTGAAAATGACATAATTTTACTCTATGGAAGTAAATTTGTTATATTTACTTCTAAACTTTAATTTTAACTTTTAAACTGGGAGAAATCAATTTATAATTTAATTTAGTTTTTAAATATATATATTTTTTGTATATTTATTGCAAAAATATTTTTACATACTATGGGAAAGCCGTCGAGCGTGTTTTCACATATTGGTTTTCAGTGTGAATTTTTATGATACACAAATAATGTTACTACATTTTTTTTGTAGAAGTAAACCGTGTTAAATGTATTTTCGTCCACTAACAACTCCTCTGAAAATTTCTCTTATTTCTTGTCATGTGACTTTTACACAGAAATATGACCTGGACATTTTTTTAGTGTAACATGCTTGGCACAAACCAAAATATTCCCAAGTAGTTTAGCTACATAGTATGCACAGCTGTGTTACAACGTTACTTAGCCTACTGTATGCTACATTTATCTTTTTTAATTCATCATGCAAAGTTTGCAATTTTGCACTGTTTGCTTTTAGAGGACACCATTGAAGGAAAATATAAGCCAGTCGAATGTTACGTTCTGTGAATTTGCCAGCTGTGCTTAGCATACTTTCTGCAAGTGAAACGTACTTTATTGCTTTATGACGAACAAGTGCATTGTGGTACTTTTGCCTTAGTTTGGACTCATTGGACCCTTAAAATATCCACCTTGTAACTTGTAATGGAAAACAGCTGTGCATTGATACAGAATAGTGAGGATGAGGGGAATTACTCACCCATTGTGTCATTCCAAACCTGTACTGACTAAAAACAGTTGTGTTAAAATTGACCCAACAAATAACCCAATGCTGGGTTACTTTAGCACCGACCCATTGTTGGGTCATTTTAACCCCATATATTGGGTTACAAGTTTAACTCAACTGTTGGGTTATGAAATAACTAATTTGTTGGTTTATTTTTGCCAACATGTTATTTATTATTTTATAATTATTGTGGTTTATTATTCTTGGACATCCTATTTATTATTATTATTTTATTGCAGTGTAAATGCATAATACACAACATGGAAATACCTTTATCATTTTTTATTTCCAATACAATAAGTTTTGGTAGCCATTGTTTAATTAATGTACTTCCTTTTATCACAAAGTTACTAGCAATTAAATATAAATTTACAAGCATCAAATAAATAAATAAACAGAACAGACGCTAGTCTAGCTTATACAATTATAAACTTCCTAAGCAAAAGCTACCAAACAACAGCACCACTAGGCTTGGCATACTCCAAAATGCAAATAAACAACACGTGCAAAATGTGCTTACCTGTCTATTAAAACACATGCAAGAGCGGAGTCTCTGTTGAGTCCAAGTTGGTCGCGAAGCTCTCTCCATTTAGAAAACGCCACGCCGATATTAATCCTTGTTTTATTTCTTCGTTTGTCCATAAGCCTGCTTGCCTCGTTTGGCCTACGTTTACACTTTTTTAGGTTTCCTTTACTCGCCAAAGAGTAATCGTGATCCATAATAACAGAACAACAGATGCTGCGTCCCAGATGCTGTATAACCACTTCCGCATTTGCGTGTTGCCGTAGTTTCTACAACTGGAAACTGAGGGTAGTGCGGAGCACCGGATATTAAGTCACTGATATGCGACAAATACAAGGGACGGGCCATTATTTTAAATAGGAATTTCTCTGGATTTGCACATTCTTGAGAAAATTTGGGATAATGTAAGTACACAACTGCATGAAATATATCACACTGTGCAAGTGATTTTTGGATATTTCATAACAAAATTCTTCCATATTGTGGCTTTAAAGTTTCGGACGAAGAAAAACAAAGTGAGGGTACATCCCAAAAAATAATTTTATCTACGTTTGAAATAGGTTGGTTATAAAAGCAAGTGTTGGCATCGACAGTCATGCAGATTATAAAAACAGTCGACAGAGATGTACGTTTGTGTTGCTATGAAAAAACACGCAATACAAACAAATTTATTTTTTGTTTGTATAAATATATATATACACACACGCACATTTAATAAGTATTATTTATATTAACTTGCCTCTCGTCTATCAGCAGTGGTACCGCTCCCGCAGCTCAATTTTAACCCAACTGGCTGGGTTGTTACAGAAATGACCCAATGAACGTCAGAAATAACCCAACAAAACGACCCAATATCGTTTTTTCATTAGTCATTAACTTTCTTTCTTCTGCAGAACACAAAAGATATTTTGAAAAACGTTAGTAACCAAACAACATTGAATCCGTTGACTTGCATTGTATGCACATAAAACCACTGAGACATTTCTCAAAATATCTTCTTCAGTATTCCACAGAAGAAAGAGTCATATACAGGTTTTGAATAAATTATGACAGAATTTCTATTTTTGGGTGTACTGTCGCTTTAAGATTGTGCCTGTTTATGTTAGGGCGATATATCGTGCAATTCTTATGCTCAGTGCCACATCCGAAAGCCATAGGGCGCTCTCTCCATATATGGACCACAGATAAGTACAATTTCCGCATGTAGTTCCAGGAAATGCCAATGGCCATATTCTAACGCTGTTCTTCAAACCTTTTCAGGTATTTTCATGATAATAATGCATATTTTATTATGATGATGATGTTTGACGTGTGTTGCTTTTTCATAGGCACATTATAAACGACTCAATCTCGTAGTGATTTTAGATCGAGCAGTATTTCCTACTGATCAAAGAGCCGTAGTTCACGCAAGAGCTGTGCATAAAACACAGAATCGAAGCCTTTGCAATTTCATAATGGCCCTTGACAGGTATAATAGTGTGAATCGCGATATTTCGCCCCAGCCCTCGTTTATACGTGTAGTGGCTCTTTAAGAGAAGGGTTACTGTAGGGCCTTTCTGAGTTTCACCCACTCTTTCAGACAAATATTTACATGGGTATGGTTATTTAAAGCCACAGAAGCACAAATTTGAATGTCTGAGCAGTAGAGTGCCACACTCGATAACGCTTCGTGAAATTACACAGACCGAAAAAACGCCATAAAGTGACAGCGCCCTATATCTGACATGTATCAGCCCATTTATCACAATAAAACAACTTCATGGTGAACTGATATGTAATAAACTAAACTTAGCCGATGCGTCGAAGTCACCGTTCGCTTTCATTAGAACAATAAGGCCTCATTCCTCTTAAAGAACAGACGCTTTCTAGCCGTGTCATATCCAGTCGCTCTTCTTTATGTAAACATTGTTACACCCACTACATGTAGTGTTTCATAATGATTTGTGGAAGTGCACACACCTTCACGCAGGCCAGGAATGTGGCGCGTTGAGTCGAGGGAGGGGTCGGCCTTGTTTTGCTGGTGTGTGAGAAGTTCACACACAATTCCGCAGTTTACCACAGTAGAATGTCATAGGGCTGCATTTTACTCTCAGGCTGCAGTGCCTGCACCCTGTAATTTTAGCGTAATTCTTTGCGCGTGCGCGCACATGCGCTAGGCCGCATGCCTAGGCGAGCTTGTGAACGCGCCTGTGGTGGTTGTTGCTGTGCAGACGAACAGATGCTGCTGAATCATTCAGTCTGACGTGTGGCAGACGCATGCTGTTTACAGCTGCATTTGGTACAGTAAAGAAACAAAAAAAGAAATATAAAGCTAGCACTATAGAAGATGACAGCATTATGAGTTTGGACACGTTTACATGGAAAGTGTTCATTTTAGCACAATTTTTAAATGTCTGGACCTTGAGTGTATAATCATATTAGAGTATTTTACACTTTAAAAATGTGTTGCAAAATCACTTTTATATTAGCATAGTATATTAAATTTTTCATATAGGTAAATGTAGAGGCATTTTTGCCTTTATTGGACTATGAAACTGATCCATTTAGTTTACATAAAAATGGTTGAATTAAACTTTTAAATTAAACAAAACAAATGTTACTAAAAATTATTAATGTTTTGGGGGGAAATCTGTCATCTGAGTGTCAGTTTCATATTTTTACATTTATTTACAAATATCGTAACTGTAAATCCAGTATTGTGTATCATATTCAGGGCTCAACGCTAAGGACTTTTTTACTGACCCGGTCGGGCAAGTGATTCCAATTTTTACTGGCGCTGCCAAAAGTATTCAATAATATCTAGTTATTTGTTTGTTGTTTTTTACCTATGTAATCTTAATAAATAAGGGTATGACACCATAAAACTATTAGCCTATAACTTAGCCTATAACTCAAAATTTCAAATATTGTTGAAGACAACTAATCGGTAAGTAATACAATAAGACCAAGCAATCAAAGTATATACAATGGCACAGATAAATGTAATAAAGCAAACATACAAATAATCAGTGCATTTCAGGTGTTTTAGGTTGGGCTAATAATAGTAGTTATCAGGTACAGAAATTAAATAATGTAAATACTTTATAGTCTTCACTGTATTAAATATCATTTTGATTTAACCTTAAGTTAAAATTTAATCCGTGAAGAGCAGTGAGTGTTTTTTTGTCTTCGTTCTTTGTTATTTTGGCATAATTTTTTGTCGAGAGCTTAAACCCTAATGGTTTATTTTGTGTTTATATTAGCTTTAGCATGGTATATTGTTGTTGTTGTTATTATTTATTTTTAATGATTGTAAAATGCATTTAAATACTGCATGGTGCATAGCTTTTAAAACATTTTAAATGCATTTTACAAATTACTGTAAAACACATTTAAATACTGCATAGTACATTGCCTTTTTATATTTAGTAACATATTTTGTATTTATTATTATTATGTTTATGTTTATGTCAATTACTATAAATGCTTTTAAATACTGCATAGTGCATAGCGTATATATTTAGTAGCATATTTTGTCTTTATCATTTTTGTATTATTATTATTTTGGAAATTACTGTAAAATGCATTTACTGTAAATGCTGCGTAGTGCAGACCTTTTTTAATGTTGTAACATATTTGAATCGTGTTGAAATTGCAGTTTGAAATAAGTCTGTGATTATGTTTATTAGCCGTATGTTATCCACGTAACTGCTTTATTCAAATTAGAGCCGGTGAATGAATGTAAATACATGACCTTGTGTTGTACGATGAGCAGGTGTGTGTGCTATTCTGTATATGCATGTGTGTGTTAGTAAAGGCGCCCAGAGGTTTGTTTTAACAGGTAAACCTGCAGTGTTGCTAAGGCCGGTTGCCATAGAGACCTACTTAGGTTTAGTTGCATCACTCAGGGGAGTTTGAAGGGACGGTCATTATGCCACTGTTGTTAGCAGCATGTTTTTTGAGCAAGCGTGCATGTTTGAATGTATTTGTTACTTTTACGTACAGATTTGGCAAGTTTGTCTGTTTGTGTTTTGTTGCCGTCATTTGCAACTGCAAAGTGCCACACAAGGGGAAACCCCTGGCACCCTTTGCGGTCTGGGCGCTTACTTTCAGTGGTGGTACCCGAGTCACGTGGCTCATGTCTCGCCTCACACTGGCACTTTTACTTCCACTGAACGCCACTTCCTCTAATGGTATCGTTGTTCAGACACACGCTCACAAAACCAGTGCCCGATTTGGTCTCATCAGCACAACCTCGCCAACCTCGTCCTCACCGATGGTTTCAGAGTGACACACACACACGTTCCTAGTGACATCTAAAGCCGCACACATCAAACGCAAACCCTTAACCCCAGCCCACACACGAGACCTTGTTTCTAGGAACTCCTCTCCGCTGTGCAGCGAAAACCTGACGTCACGCTCGAGTTTCCCATCTGCCGCTGGAGGCGGCCTGTATCTAACTGACGATCAGTGGCATCTGTATCGCTGGTAACCTAGCAACAAACCCTCACGGGTTACATGGCAACCATTACAGTGGGAAAATACAGCTCGCAATGGGACAGTAAGATTATGATGTCATCGATAGTGGTATTTTTTTGTTGTGTGATCATGTAGGAGTTTGGACTGTGCGGGTCCTAAGAAAAAAGAAAAAAACTTGTACCTCTTTTATAGTTAATATGCATTTTTATATATATATTTTTGCTCTAAATATAATTTATTTTATATTAATAAATGATATTATATCAAAATATTATCATATATTTTGTTGAGTTATTTATATTATTATGTTGCTTTATTTATATTTTATTTGTATATAATTAATATACGATTATTTATTATTTATATAAATAAAATAGATACATTATTTATATATGTGTAATAGATACAATTAAATCATAATGCTATTTACTTGTATTTATTATTTTTTCATTTTCTGTTTTAGTCTTTTGTGTCTGAAATCAACATTGAGTCAGATGACCCTCTAAAATTTTGTATGTATTTTTGTTGTCACCTTACTCGCTCTTCTGATTTGTGTTCGTGGTTGTGAAAGGAAGCAAGTTACTTGTGGAATACGGCAAAAATACACCGTATATTTAAAAAGCGACCTGTTTTGCATCGCTTTGGTTTATATGTAATAATCCAAGACGCTTTGGTATGCCAACCGCGTCCAGGCTCGGTGCGCCACTGTCGATCTCCAGAAACTTCCCAGAGGCGTTGCCACAGCTTTTTGAATTACACTGAGGAACTCTGGGTGTGTGACTGTGCGCCAGACGTCAGGATCCAAGCTGCTTTGCAACTTTGCGGTTAGCAAAACGTCCTTACCAGGGTAGCTTTCACCAGCCCGAGGCCCACCAAACCACACCCACACATACACAAAATACACATGTTCTCAAGGCTCTGCTACACGAGAGAGCCATGTAGAAAACATCAAGTCGGTTTGTGGGAACGTGCGTGCGTGAAACGTAAATTGTCTAAAAAGACCCAAACAGCATGAGCTTGATTGTGCGCCGCTATCGTCTCCCAAGTTTTGTGTGTAGCTTTCTCTCTCCATTTGCTCTGATGAGCGACAGCGCTTGGCAGATGCCCCTGAGCGGGGGCTTTATTGCCAGTAGCGTTGCGTGTTAAGAGTTTATTTAGACGGGGAGGAAACGAGAGCAGTTGAGAGAGAGGTTACTTTTAGAGAATTTTGGTTTTAAAAGATGGGTGGATTGATTCCTTAATGAAGGGAAACATTTACGTGTCTTTGGGGCACGCTGACGATCTCAACATGGTTTTTGGCACCTGTCAGTGGAATTTCTCGTCACTTTTTGTGGATGGAAATCATTTAGTTTTTAAGCTTCTGACATCAATGTAATAGCAAGAATGCCTTCCGAATGAACCAACTGAACTCCCAATCCAAATGTTCCTTTCATGCATTGTACGATCATATAACAATCCCTTTTTCCTTGTTTATCCGAGATGATGTTTGTTTAAAGTTATTGTTTGGTTTTTAAAGGAACCGTGGGCGAATTTGCCTGGCGAAGTCACACGCTTGGCCGGGAAACGGTTGGGAAACACCAAGGAAAGGGGGAGGGTATTTCAAATGAATCACAACGTCTTAAACTTACCTGCTTTACAAAATAATGTGGATTTTCGCAAATAAATGTACAGATAAATCATTGTAAAACAAAATTGAGTCACTTTGTAGTTTTATCTATTGTATCTTTTCACTTGGCAGATCATTTTATCCAAAGTTACGTACATTCATATACGCGTCAGTATGTGTGTTTCCATGGGATCAAACCCATGACGTTTGTGTTGCTTGCGCCATGCTTTACCAGTTAAGCAACAGGATGTGCTTGTTGTAAAAAATGACTGCCAAAGATAATGAAGAGGTGGTTGACCTATTCAGTGTTTAAAAAAAACAGAAAGGGGCAGTTGACAGACATCTAGGTGAAGGATGGAATGATGTCGTTTTTGTCCTTTCTTTTTCTACCTTACCAGGCCAGCGTTTGCAACAATGAGCTGCTTTGTGTGTTTACCTGGCGGGCAGCTGCAGGGTTGCAGCCATGCTTAACATGGTGCGTGTGTACAAGTGTGTGTGTTGGCCGGGATTGTGTGTTTCTGCAGGCTGGAATTTACCGCTTTTTGAGAATGGAGCCGGGCAATATGTGTGTATAAAAGTGCTGAGTGATAACTCACCGGAGCCCAGGCCTTGCGTGTACAGCAAGCGTGCGAACTTTCAACCCTGGAAGTTTTTGGGCCAGACAGCATCGAGCGAACGAGGAGAGCAGATTAAGGGAGGGAGAGGAGGAGCGGGAGGAAGGGGGTCTGGGAGAGAAGGGTTCAGTTACACAAGGATATGGAGTTCGGTAATTAAGAGCAGCAGGGAAACAAGCGGCGAGCAAAACTGCCAAGAAAAGGGGGAGCTCGCATTTCAGCTGCATTTTCCATTTCAGCGTGTGGTCAAGCGGATTTCGAGAGGGGGGAAAGCTAGGGAAGGTTTCTGGCTGTAATCGCGCGCTCTCTCTCTCTTTATCTCTCGGTCTTTCGTGCCACGAGGTGATTTACAGTAGAAAATAGCTGGTCCGGTTGATTCAACTCCTGCCAGGACGACAACGTTCAAAGTGAAAAATGCGACGGCTTATCGGACGCCATGAAAAAAATGGGGAGAACGCAACAGTTAGAGGACGCGGCAAAGAGAATGTGTTCTGCTGGTCTAGTTGGGCCGGGAGTTCCGTTTTTTACTTGCCCTGTGAATATTTTTATCTGCCCCATACAAAAAACTGCGTTTTTTTTAAACTTTTTATCACATAAAACTAAACGTTTGAGATATGAAACATGAGCAACAGAAAAGATCGGGCCAAGTACTGTATTACTTTGGACACAAAACTCCTTATTGTTGAGCTCTGAGCCAAAAACAAGACCTGACTCACCTGCGTCAAATCTTTCGTTGGAAAACGAGAGGGAAACGGGGGAGATGGGAAAGACTGTATTGTTGAGTTTCCAAAAAAATAGGACCGATGCACGACAGAGCGGCTGGCTTCTTCCCAATGAAATATCTGTCCATCTCACTCTCTTTCTCTCTCTACAGACTCTCGCATATACAGGCTGAAGCTTGTCCTGTTTTGTTCTCTCGCCCGTTGTGTTGGTTTGATGTTGGCTTTGGCTTCGACTTCTAAATGTAATATGGCCGTTCATTACGATCCTGACATGTAAACTTACCTCCAGCAATGCCTGTCCACATCACCCAAGACATAATTAGGCCGACGTAACAGACGTGTAGCGCTAGAAAAACTTTATAGCTTGGATTATATAAACAGATGGTTTTGTTGTAGGCGGTGATTTTTGACGTCACTTTGGATTTGTACTTGAAGAAATATCCACCTGGTCGTTTTTGGAAATTCTTTACAGTCGATGTTAGAACGCATTCACAGCAAATTTACTTCCGTAATGTGACGCATTTTAAAGTGAATGAGATATACAGATGTTGATTTTATTAACTTTGATTTGGCTGGATTGTTAAAAAAATATGACTTCCATTCTTCCCATGTTTTTTTTAATGAAAGACATACTTTAGAGTCTCCATTTTTGGTGCAGATATGATAAAACCTTAAGTTAAAACCTTAAACGTTTTTATCAGTGTTTTTTTTTTTCAACAAACGGAAAGAAAATAATTATTTTTGGTTCCACGTCTCCAGTCATTGTCCAGTCGGCTTTATCGACGTAATAGCCACGAACAAATCTCAGGATGTGCTCTGAATGTTGCCGAGTCACTCTAAAACCTTTGGATGGAAGAACGTCGCCCCTTTCCATTTTACACACAAAAACGTTTCCTCCTTGACTCTGTTATGGCGGCGTTTCGACGGCCCTCAGGCCGTTCTCTCACACGAATGGAAACGAACACGGTTTTTGGTACATCAAGCCACTGGGTGAACTCTGTCGACCTTTATTACGGACGCACTCTGTTGAACTTCTGAACAGATTGCCCTGACATATCCCAACCTGACCTCAGGACAAACAAGTCAGTACCTCAGTTAAACTGTGTAAGTCTGCGTCGAAGGTCTGGGTCTGATCATCTCGACTGGGTCAAGGAGGTTGATGACCTGGCTGACTTGTGCACATTTTGGTCTCACAAGCTTCTGCTTTTTCTAGTCATTTAACGCCACATCTTTCACTTCTCTAGTGAGGCGTCTGCATATAATCGTGTCTGTGTTGTAGCTCTTTGAGGACCACACCCATTTAGACAGGAAGACACCATCTGACCAGCATTCAAACAACCAGCCATTGTTCGTTGTGTTTGTGTGTGATGCTTATGGGCGGGTTTGTCTGAAACCGTTGGTACTGTCGTAAGAAATTCGCTAAATTATGTGACCTCAGAAACACATTTTAAGTTTTATGCATCAGAACTACTGTAGTATTGTTTTTAGTTTTAGTTTTAGTTATTCGATTTTATTTTTATATTGTACGTTTTCGTTTAATTTTTTGTCATTTCGTTACAAAATGTGTTTTCGTCATTTTATTATCCGTTTGTTTAATTTTTATACTGCTGTATAAGTTTTTTTTTTTTAATTACATTTTTGTTTAGTTTATGTTCAGTTAATAATTTTAGTGCCTCTGCTTAAAATGAGATGTCGCCTCGGTAATAACCGTGTTGTCCAGGCATACAATGCTAATGATGTTAACTGCGCACAGCTCAGTGTTTACGTACGGACTTGAGTAATGGCCGTGTGTGCTGTATCGTTCAGGTCAGCGGCTGTTCGTACTCCCGGTCAGTTTACACCCGGCCTGCACTTTGTTACAGCGAGTTGAGCATTTTAAACAGAAAGCTCCCACACATGCACAAACACACAACGACAGAATGTAAACTGTGCGACGTCTCCGCTGGACCTCGCTCCTTTCGGGGGGTCAAGGTCAGATCTGTTTGCGTGGGTGTGAGCGGAGGTCACGGTTGATGGAGTGAGAGACAGATTATTGTGGATGTTTAAGGCTGTTTGGAGATATTTTAATGAGCTGTAATCCAAGTATGACCCAGGATCTGTGGACTCTGATACCTCAGGTCCAGTCCACCCTCTGACAAAGAGGGCCGGCTCAAGTTTAATGCTTTTGCCTGACAGGAAGCAGACTAAGTAAACAGTGAAGCAGTTGTACAAAAAGTCTCATGATCCCCCATCCCCCAGCGGCTCGGTTTTTCTCGCTCTCATTTGCATGACTCTCCTCTGCTCTCACAACACTCTTGACTCGCTCACTGTTGATCTGTCAATGTGAAAAATGACAATACGGCAACAAAAGTGTGACATGTCGAAGAACATTTGTTTATTGCTCATTGAGTTTTGAAAGAACAGTTTTGCAATTACAACTGTACAAACAACAATGGTATACCGTATTTTACGGTACGGTACTGTGCTGCCCTATGCTTGTACTATACAAAGTTTAGACTATACATATACTATACATTTATACTAACTATAAATATATATATATATATATATATAACTATAAAAACCAACAATAGAATACATTACTGTATGCTGTACTGTACTGTACTGTACTGTACTATACTATGCATTTATTGAATATTATTCTAATTATTTCTACCAGTATCTGATAACTTTTAATGCCATTATGAAAGACATATGAGCATATTTATGACAAGCAAAAGCATGCACATCAACTTGAAAAGGGAGCTCAACCAAAAACGTAAACATTTTCACTGTTAGACTATAAAGGTATCTTTTGGTAATGAGAGTTGGTTAAGATGTCAGGTCAGGATTGTGTCAAGAGGACATCAGGGTCACGTAAACACATACTGTATATACACAGGTCCTGACCTTTCATAATTCTTTCAGGGAAACAGACGGTATTATCACATGTGAGTTTCGGGCACACATACCTTGAAATGTATCACGGTGCAGCTTTTCATATAGCACCGCTCGTGTGTGTGTGTGTGTGTGTGTGTGTGTGTGTGTGTGTGTGTGCGTGTGCGTGCGTGCGTGCGCGTGTGGGTGTGTGTGTGAGAGAGAGAGAGAGAGAGAGAGAGAGAGAGAGAGAGATAACACAAACACTGATACCACCATTCTACATCTTCTCCTCGTTTCTTCAAGTCTTAACCTGTCCCCCACCACGGAGAGAAGAGAGTATGTTGAAAATCAGAGTCAAGGTTTTCCTTGACGATGTAAAAAAATGGAAACAATGGCTCAATTCAGCAAGGGAGTTTAATATCCCTGTGGGTGGGTATTGTCTGTGTGTGTGTGCTCATGTTTTTGTCGTAATTTTATGATGTTTAAAAAATGTCACGCAAAAGCTATGACGGCTGTTAGGAAATCATGTTAAACGAAATTTGTCGACTACGTTCACTGTATAATCACGCTTTACCTGCAAACAAAAATAACCTGGCAGCGTTTCCAAAAATTCCAGAAAATTTACACGAAGCATGCGGTACGGTGTTAAAACAGAGATCAAGCAATGTTGATACCTGACAGGAGCATGTTAAGGTTAGCTGTGTGTTCGTCCACGCATGAAGAATGTTTGTTTTAAAAAACAAGTTACGCTTATGTTCCCTGCGATGAATAAAGTGGCATTCGTCGTTGAGTATGTTTGTGTAATGTCAACAACGTGTGTATAACGTTTCACATTTTAGTCAAATTTTTTGTTTTTTAAATTTCGATTTTCTTTAAGCGAGGGAAAGAGAGAGCGATTATAGCTGTTACAGACCAACATTTATAGCGTCAAGGGAGTGAAAAAAAGGGTTAGTAAGAAAATGCCTGGGAAGTGGTCCAGTTTGTTAGCTAATAGGGTTCAGGTGCTGTCAAGGATTCTGTCATGCTCAGCACGCGAGGTTATTAAACCACAAGCCAACCGAGAGCCCAGTGGGTTTTCCTCTATCTCTCTCCGTGTCTTTCTCGCTCTCTCTTAATTTCTCACTCTTTTAAACCCTGAGGAACACACAGCCTCCCTTCACTTTGGCGGTGGACATTATCCAGACACTGAAAACTAATCGTTCTTTACCGTTTACAAAAGTAAACAAATGTTGATTGTTTTGCTGATTTGGTTATGTGTGATATCTTAAAATGCCTTCGTATTTATGTATATATTACCGATTGCTCAAGGCGAAATGAAACTGTAGCAACATTCACATTTAAGCACGAGTCGGTGGAGATGTTTCTGATACCGGGTGACAGGAAACTTTGAATTTCCCTTTATCTTCTTCTTAGTAAACAAAACTTTTAAGGACACGGAGTGTTTACTCATAGCACATTTTTTTGAAACTATTTCCAGAACGTTTGTGGTTCTGGCTATTGTTGTTGTTTTAGGCTACTGATTGCCAATAGTTAACACTGTTCAATGCTGTTTGTGTTCATTTAAAGGGACGGTTCATCTAAACCATTCAATCATTTATTCACCCACTTCTTCAGAACACAAAAAGATGATGTTTTGAACAACATTGTTCAAACATTGGACATATTTTGTGTTCCACTGAAGAAAAAATCATGTACAGGTTTTGAACAACATGAGGGTGAATAAATGATGACATAACTTTTCTTTTTTCTTTAAAGACGTCCTTAAACCTTCAGTATAGAAGCTAAAGAATGACAATAAATGAGTTGCGAATACCGTTTCAGTGAAATTTCTCTTGCAAATCATAAATCATAACAACTGAACAGAACAGAACAGAAAAGATAAAGGATACAGATCAAATATGAGCTCATCGTGTGGGAGTCGTTGGGCCTCACATCAAACATTTCAGGCAGTTCCTTGACCCCTATTAGAAAAGTTCACCCTGTACCTGATCACCATCCACACCATGTCTCCCGGTTTCTTCAGTGGCACACAGAAGTGGTACGGAAAGGGTTTAGATGTTGCGGTCGAGATCCCCAATTCGCCACAAACGTTAAAAAGAAATGGTGAAAGTGAGCGCTCCCTGTGGTTTCATTGAGAGGCCATGTGTGTTGAATTACAGCGATGGCAGATGAACAGACAGTAATTGATTGGCGGTTCAGATTTTGCCTTTGTGCGTGTATTAGCATGTGTGTTGTGTTTCGTGTTTTCCCGATTGCGACCGCTCTGCCCGGACCTCATTTCCGTCATACTTCCCTGGAAGGGTCAGGGAGGACGGCGTGATCCATGAGGAAGAGGTGGATCGTGATTACATGGATGTTCCACATGCTCCATCTTTAATAACAGGCCAGATATTTTTATGAAAGGCTGGCGTTTTAAATACGGAGGTGGCCAACGGTCTGCCAGCGCTCGACGGACTTGCGTGCCAGGAAACATCCAGACCGCTGGATAGTGTTCTGCTCAAGCTAAACCAACACACACTCGTTTGTGTGTAGTTCTTTCGATGAGTTTGTGTTTTCCTGTGGAGTTTTGTGTATGTTGGTAGACTTAGAGGCTCCTTACCAGCTGCCTTGTTTTGTGTCGGCACCCTCTCTTTCTCTCTTTAGCATCAGAGCTCTAGCGATGACAATGCTAGCGGCGAAGTGGTAATTTAGCCTATATGTTTTGTCTGTTTTTCTCATCAAATATCTTGTTCTCTGTCTCTGCCTTATGATGTCTATACTGTAGTTATTTCTTGTGGTCAGAGTTTGTATTACACCGCCATTTTCTTCTCTGTCAGGATCTGTGGCGATCAACAGAACTTTCTGTCGCCGTCTTTCTCCCTTCCTTTTTCGTTCTTTTTTCGTTCGTCTGCAATTTAAACTGCCAGTATGATGAGCAAGTCCATTTAAAGTGGTTTGGTTTGTCTCTGCGTTTCCCCCCGCTAAGTAATCTCTCAACATCTGCGTCCTGTGGGGAGATATTTTTGGTCCCTAGCAGCAAAACGTTGTTCTCTCCACTCTTTTTTTTTTTCCTCGGAGGGTTGAGATAGACAGCATTTGATAAGGTCTAGAAATAGCACAGCATCTGCGCTGGTCAGAAAGGAAATGGCTTTGCGAGCCGCACCCACTGGCTTATGTTAACTCAACGTTAGCCTGGAGCTAGCCAAAAAAAAACCATCCGAAGTATAACTGAACACATGACTTGATGGAAAACATGAGCGGAGTGATTTATCAGTTAGTTAATTGCTGCTTTAGTATTTAGAATTAGGAAATGCACATTTCCACGTTACTTGAATGGAATAAAGCTGAGCCAAAGCGATGAAGAAGTTGGAACTATTACTGGAAATCGTTTAGCGATGTTTGTCAATGATGTCAGCTGAGCTTCATTTGTACAGTAGTGAGGTAAAGCTAGGCCCTTGTAGACAACTTCGTCATTTGTTTTTCTCATACATAAAACAGACGATGTGGCAAAGCTGGAAAATTGCGGTGTGTGAAGTGAGAGCGTTGATGTGTTTGTGTGTGTGCATGTTTAGACGGTTTTAGTTGGACCGAAAATGTGTGTGGTGTGAAAGTGTTGGAATTTCTTTCTCTCTCTCTCAGGAATGAGAAGACTCTTCCACAAGTCTCCTTTTTTCCAGTCAGGCGAGCGCTGAGTTTTAAGTGAGCTCAGAGTTTACCTCGGTGGGAATGTTTAATTCAAATATCACATCAGAGTTTACCTTAGATTTGAGCTCGGCGTTTACCGAATGGCTGGAATACACTATAAGACTTTTAAAATCTGAACAGATTTTTTTTAATTAGACATCATGCAAAATCTGGGCAAAATCTGAGCAAAAGTCTTGTAGTGTATTTTACCCTTAAGATTTTAGCCTAATGTCGGAGTTCATCTCAGATTTTAGCTTTGTGTCTGTATTTCCCTCATATTTGAGCTCAGCGTCAGAGTTTTCCTCAGATTTTAGCTTAATGTCAGTGTTGACCTTAGATTTTAGCTCCATATCAGAGTTTACCTCAGATGTTTTTGCTCAGTGGCAGTTTACCTCAGATTTGACCTCTGTGTTAGAGTTTACTTAAGATTTTAGCTCTATATCAGAATTTATCTCAAATTTTACCTTGGTGTGAGAGTTTAAGCTCAATTTACCCACAATTTTGCCTGATTTTACTTGAATGGTACGCTGTATTTATGTCCAGTAAAAGAGCTGCATGTATCCAAACAATACTGTTAAGCCCCAATATACTTTTGATATTTGGAAGCCTGAGCTAATGTGAACACATTGTTTCACTGGCTAGCACCTTATAAATTTGACTGTAATGTTCAAACGCATTCTTGCTTGGTACATTTTGACGATAGTAAGTGAAAAGTGTTTGACATCGATTGAAAAAATGTTAAATTGAACCAATGTGGCAAGACACTTTGATCATGTTAGTCATGGTTTCTACCAGAATTTTTTAGAATAAACATTGAAGAAATGGCTCACTGCTTGCCCAAAAGAAAGAAAAATATATTGGTTGTTTATCCTGTGGGTTATTGGACCTGCATATGGACCCATTCTTATTTTCTCTCTTTTTCTTCTACAGCTACAATCAGAGAGACAGCAGGTGGATGGCTTGGCGATCGTTCGGTGACCAGTCTGGACGGTGTCAGTTTCTCAGAAGGGGATCTGCTGTTGCAGGTAACGCACACAATGTACCCCATACAACGCTTAAATCCACCACAATTGACATATTATCCTTGCACTTATATAGAACTACCCACTTGTTTACACACACCACACCTGTCTCAACTTTAATGCCTTCTATAAACACCCTACACCTCATTTTCCACTCAAAGTGGCCCAGTTCTTTGTGTGTCCGTGCATGTGCAAGATAAAAATCGTCTACTGGAAGGCCGTTCTAGTGTTTTCGTCTTTGCCACGCCACGCTGCTGAATAAACAGCTTGAGCAAGTCTAAGCAAGTCTGATGGTTTTAGACGGTCGCCCAGTTTGACTGGCCTTTTGGCTGATTTTAGAGGTGTTCGGTCACTTTGTAGCAGGTCAGGATGAAAGACCAGCTGCCAAAGACCAGCAAATCGTCTTATGGTAGTTTAAATAGCTTTAGGTTACACCGGTGTTTTGGTCTTACCTTATTCCTCGAGAGGGTAATTCCGTGGTCACACTAGACTTTTTGTTCCATTGACTTACATTCATACGCATGCAAATGTTGCAGACAGGAAACACAAGTTTCCATAAAAAGGTGCATACGGTGAATAAGGTTTTATGCATGTCCATAACTGAATAATAAGTTTTATGAAGATTAAAAATTTAGCAAGCGTAGCTAATAAATAATCAAAATCAGCCATAAAAAACATTTCTGCACAGTCAAGTGAAACACGTTTGTAAGTTATTAAGAAGAAAAAACATTTGGTTGACATTTAGTTTATTTTAGCTGTTGTCATGCTTGGTGAAGTGGAATGAAGTTTGAGCAATCCAGATTCTCCAGAGTTGAGCAATGTTATCTTTTACTGTAAACCCATATCACATGTTGCGTTGCACTTACAAATATTGTGAGTTTCATTTTTATTCACGTTGCTCTCTCTCTCTCTCTCTTTATCGCTCTCTCTCTATTGTTTGAGCGCTGTCGGTTCCTGTGCGTGACTAGAGGCGATATTCTCCCCGTCTGTTGTCATGTTCGACACTTTAACAAAAGCCTGGCTAATTACATGGGATGTTTACCGAGAAAAAAGGGAAAAAATGGTCCCTTCAACTCCCACCTCCACTCGTCTCCAGTCTTTAACACTATCTAATCCACCGGGCTTTGCCTAAAACAAACTGAAGCTAACGTTAATTGTGGTTGTTTGTTGTATATACCCAACCACACAACCATTACACAATCTCAGTGTGTGCCCCTAAAGAAATGAATAATACATAAATCCTGTCGTCTTACAGTTTTTTGTGTGTTTTATATAGAATGGTTCGCGTCATTATGACCGCCTTGTTGATATCACATTACCAGCCAAATGTTATTCACTATTTTCAGTGATTTAACTCCCCATCTTTTCATAAAATAATAACTATTGCACATCCAAAGCGACATCCACATTGTTCAATGAGCAAAAATTACATTTTGGATTTTGAGTCACAATTTCTATTAAAATTTTACTAATGTACTTTCTTCATTCTCAGGCTCTTAATGGCTTTGTTATGGTGGTCACAGCAGAAGGTTATGCATTCTACGCCTCTCCAACTATACAGGACTACCTGGGCTTTCATCAGGTGAGTAGTCTACAATTCTATTCATTTGCTGTTCCCCTTTTGTTTAATTACGTTTATTGATAAAGCAATAGGAAATGCAGTGGAATTGAACTCTCTTGCATTTTTAATTTCTAAATATTTTCTCTCTATTCAGCCTTCATTACTGTATTTAACTCTATTCTTCAGATATTCCGTCAAATCAGTGCAAATAACGCAAAAAAAAAACATCTGGGCCTACTGATTTATATAAACAGGGCAGGCAGATGTTATGATTAGGTTATAGATTAAAGATAACACCAGGTGGTCACTTGGCTTTTGTTTATATGTGTGCAATTGTTTTCAATTTTGTTTTCATTACCCGCCCAAAGTTAAAATGCCACCAAGCAATTTTACTGCCTTTCATGTGATTGGCAATTGAATTTCAACATAGTCATCGTTCTGAGAACATTTGTGTCATTCTTCATGTCGATTGAAGTACTCGACATGCTCGTGAATTTCCTCACCCTGAAGGAAGATTATTCGCTTTTTCAAACTTTGAACGCAAAGTAACGTTGTGTGCAGTTATTCAGGTCTCCCGTCATCTGGATAATTTTGTGGGCCCCAATATTGTTGGGACAGTTTCGTAACTAAAGTTTAAAATTAAGTTATGAGAAAGTGCTAGTGCGAGCCAGAGATTCTATTACTTATTTGTGAAGGTGTTTGGTTACTGTTCAACCTTGGCATCGGCGCCAATAAGAAAGCTAAAAAAATGAGATGTAATCTCTCGATTGTTTTCCTAGACAGCAGTGAGACTACATAGAGAACACCTGGAGATCTCGTGCTTCTAATGTTTAACTTAACATCGAAGTTTGCAACTGTCAACATTTTTTTAATAAATTTAATTTTTAGTACTTTAAATTAAATGCTTTTCAGACCAGATTATTTAACCTATTCTATATGCATTTCTTATAATTAGCATGTACATTTTCACTATTGTCTAAATTGAGTATTTTTGTTTTCTGTTTTCGTATTAGTGGAAATAACTGTATTATAGTTAATGCTTAAATGATAAATGAAACATAACTGAGACCTCTAGTAAGTCTCAAAAGCTTTGAAAGAGCAACTACTGAACAATAAAAATGTCGTCTGGGTGATGATTTAGTCTTTTAATAATTAACAAGTTCGCAACACAAGTCTTGCCCTTCGGTTTTCTTTCTCAATGGCTTATTCAAATTTATGTAAGATAATATTTGCAAATGCCTGGCGATAAAGTGCTTTTTTATTTTTCCCCGTCAGCCGCCGATGTGAGATCGTATCTGACGGAAGTTAGGTTTTGTTTATAGAAGAGGTGAAGCTTAGAAAAAGAACATCAAAGCGAGGCAAATTGAATGTTTGGATGCTTCATTAAAAAACCTGAAAAACCTGCTCACATGTGTGTGTAGAAGTGTGCACAAACCGCAGCTAGTACTAAGGAAGTATGTATGTTTGTATATATGTGTTTCTCCAGGGTGGTCTTTGAGTTTTGAATGTAAAGATTGTATGTATGCTATAGATCAAATCCACAATAGTAATATTATATACAATAACAATAACAGCATTTAGACTGTAATGCAAAGTGTAATCAAATACACATTCTCACTCCAAACACAAAAAAGTTCAGTTCTAAGTACATTACATACAATATGTACATAAAGGTGTGTATATTTACAGATTTACTGTGTATTTAGATATGTGGTATGTGAATAAGATCCGTGCTTTGTGTGTTCATACATGAATATAGTGTGGTTGTGTGTCTGTGCGTGCCTGCAAATCTGTTTAATGCATGTTCATTTTAATGCACAAAAAATGTAGGTTTAGTTTCACCTCACACGTGTGACATGAATTGTTGTGCACACTGTTCTTTAGTGCAAATGTGTGTGTATACATACTATATATCTGCACAGTTTTACAGATATGTATGTTTAAATATAGAAGAGAGGTGTATACATATTTTTGAGCAATTCATATATATCTCCTCTTTCTACGCCCATCCCAGTGTGCCCTCATTAACTTTTAAATGTACGTGTGTTTGTGCAAGTAGTCATGATGTTTTCTAAACCCTGTCTGGTTTTGAGTTCTGCTTCTCATCCCACACCCTGACAGCCTCCAGTAATAGTGCACACAGACAGCAAGCGCTCAACAGAAGCTCTGTTTTCATTGGCCTGCTGAGGATCTGGTTCTCTCTGGGGCCATAGAGAGAGAGAGAGAGAGAGAGAGAGAGAGAGGGGGGGGACAGACCAAACTCCACAGAAAATAAAGACAAGATGCAGTTAATATGCCGAACCCCCAGAGGGGGCCATATGCTTTTTTTATACAATATGTACATATCTAAACTTCAAAGGAGAATGTTATTGCTTAGAGGCACTTTTTATAGCCTGGGAGATGTAATGCGGTTTCGCATGTTTTATTTAAACATCAGTGTTGTTTTAGATGTCTCTTAAATTTTGCAGTGAAAGCAAAAGTGGAAACAAATGAGGAAGTCGTTGAGTGTGGATGGTTTATCTCAAATAATTTGGTCCTGGAGTAATCCGCAGGGAAATCTTTTAGGTCATGGTGAAGTCTTAGATTTGTTTATCCAGACTTTGGGATCTCTTTGAAACTCTAATGGAGACTTATGTGAAATATACGAAGGTTTTTTTGTGACATGACAAATCAAGAGATTTTATTTGATCTCCATTTAATCTGCTTTTAGGAGAAGCATTGTAGACGTTAAAGATATTATGTAGTATTTTCTTACTACCCTTAGTGCCCTTAGGGGTAAGTGCTTTAAAACATGCACGCCTAAATTTTCGATTAGGGAATTTGAGTCTTTGGTAATTTGTGGCCAAGAAGATTTCATCTTCAAATAGGAGACAGTTGATCTTAAGACCATAACTGTAGATAAAAGTAGATTTATTTTATGATTAAAAGGTAACTTGTATCATATTTTCTTGCGGTAGGGTTTCGGTTACCATAAGCGTGTTGCTATGATGCCACAAAAATATTAAAACTGCAAGGAAGGTATTTCGGAACTTGGGGAAAAGTTGGAGAATATGTTAAGACATTCAGGGTAGTAGAAAACACTACCAATTGGCAGAGTCGTATAAAATCAAAGGTGCCATTAGGAACTATGAGAAATCTTGAAGTTTTTAATGCTTTCTTTCACTCTCTTACAGTCGGATGTGGTCCACCAAAGTGTATTCGAACTCATTCATACAGACGACCGTGCAATGTTTCGAAGGCAACTACACTTTGCTCTTAACCCAGACGATGGCGCTGATGGTTAGTAGTTACCTTATCCCTTGACTTCCAAGCCGTGCCAATGAGTTCCCAAAGAGGTGTCATAGACTTTCTTGTTGGTGCCAGCCCTGAAAGTTTTGTGCATGAGTAGATCCCTTTTCTTGTCATCACTGAATTATGACTGTATGTACGGGAAACAAGGCAGGATTTGGAGCTGTGTTCAGATTTATTAAATGGAGCATTGTATAAACCTAGTATGAGGGTGAGTCACAGCTGGTTACTTTAACATTGTGTTTCTCTTTTGTTTGGCTCAACCAATCGGTTTCCAGGAATGCAGAACAGCAGTGATATCACCAGAGACATGGTCAACTACAATCCTCAAAATATCCCTCCAGAAAACTCCTCCTTCCTGGAACGAAGCTTCTGCTGCCGATTTCGTTGTTTGCTTGACAACTCATCAGGCTTCCTGGTAAATGTCGATATGTTTGGGAGGAACCTTTTGCTCTACACTCAGTGATGCTTGATTTTTTTTGTTAAAAAATGATGCAGTAAAACAATCTGGAATATAAAAATCTGCTGTAGATTTTTACGTTTAATGTTTGATCCTCGTGACCCCGAAATAACTTTTCCTTTACCCCCAAGGCCCTGAACTTCCAGGGGAGGCTTAAATATCTCCACGGCCAAAACAAGATGGCGGAAGACGGAACCATGACCCACCCTCAGCTGGGTCTTTTTGTCATAGCCACACCCCTTCAGCCACCATCTATAATGGAAATCCGAAGCAAGACTCTTCTGTTCCAAACCAAACACAAGTTGGACTTCACACCTATGGGTATCGACACAAGGTAGCGTTGATTGTTCTTTTCAAACCTTATGGCAACATCAGTGATGGGAGAAACTATTTTTCCAGAAGTTTTATATGTAGTACAAAACAATAACTGAGGTAATTTGAGAAACAGCATATTTTTATTTGGTAGGAAAACGTGCACAAACGACCTAAAAATTCCAGATGCATATTTGAAAGTTCATGTGACTCATTCATTCCTTAATAATCTCATTTACATTTCTATTTTGTGTCTCTTTCAATGAAAATAAACATTTGGTTCTTTCGGAAACAGAAGTGATAGAGACACTGCTTTGATAGCAAATTTTAATTTGCAAATAAAATGAGCAAGTTGGATGGAAATATGCTGTAAATGTGTTCCTACCTCTTTTGTCTTGCAGAGGGAAGGTGGTTCTCGGCTACACTGAAATCGAGCTGTGCATGAGAGGATCTGGTTATCAGTTCATTCACGCCGCCGACATGATGTACTGCGCAGACAACCACATCAGAAGTGAGTTATGTCAGACCTTGACAAAGTATTCAGCTTCAATTCAAAGTCATGTATAACTATGAACTTGCTTCACATAGACTAGCAGTATTTTTCCATAACAGATGTTTTAAAGTTTCTCTTTCTTACACATCCTCACAGTGATAAAGACAGGAGAGAGTGGTTTAACAGTCTTTAGACTGCTCTCAAAGGGAGGCATGTGGATCTGGGTGCAGGCGAATGCCAGGCTTGTGTATAAACAAGGACGGCCTGATTTCATCATTGCTCGACAGAGAGCGTTAACGTATGTTAAACCTAGACCTGTATTCTTGTGATGTTCTTGTTGGTTTAATCCCCTTGTATTTTTAATGACCACAATGTCTATACTTTTTAGCAATGAGGAAGGCGAGGAACACCTCCGTCAAAGGAAGTTGCAGCTACCTTTCAATTGTACCACCGGTGAGGGTGTACTGTACGAGGTCGGCCCCACGTTGGACATCGCAGACATTCAAAATCAGAACAATAGTCAAAAGATGCGCAAACCTGCATCCTTGGACCCCAATTCTCTACTTGGATGCATGCAAAAGCAGGACCACTTGCTAAAGCAGGACAACAATGAGAACAGTGACTCTAATTCCCAGTTTGACCTGGACAAGGCCTTTAGGGATAGCCACGCCTTGCTCACCTTTCCTGGTAACAATTGGCAGCCATCCACCCCAAACATAATGGCCGGGATTAAGGAGGAGAGCGTCGTCAAGGACATGATGGAAACCTTACAGCAGATTATGGGGGACAGTACTCTTTGTGACAGTTTGCAGGAACTCGACGTTGACAGTTCGGAGCTGAAGGAATGGGAGAGCACTCTGCTCAAGATGAGCAGCGACATGGAACTCAGTGAGATCATCACCAACGACATCCTCTCCTATGTCGAGGATGCACTTTTTAAGGAAAATGGTATTCAACTGCCCGGACAGATTAAGGGGCAGGGACAATTTGTTGAAGTTCCAGAGTGCCTTCCGGAGATGGAATTACCGAATGCCTTAGCTGCTAACCAGGGATTCAATGGCCAGCCGGGAATGCTCACCGGATCACCAGGTCTGGGTGGGTTTATTGGAATGAATGTCCAAGAGGCCATGGATACCGGTATCCCGGGAAGAGGGATGGCAAAACTGACCCACATGGGGCCACAAATACCAATTGTACAGCAGACGCTACCTGACAACAGCTTTGTGCAGTCATTCGGACTGGATCAAATGCCCCAAAATACCCCCGTCAACAATCATGTAATGTTTAATTCTTCTCTTGGAGTGCCTTGTAGCCAGCAGCAGACCCAAGACAGGCTTGGTCTGCATGGTGAGGTGCAAGAAAATGGACTCGTACCATGTGGCCAGATTCAGATTGGAAACCAGTCCCTTCCCAACATAATGACTCTCCCTCCTCAAAACTCTCTATTGCAGGGTGCCTCCACCCAGCCAATGGCTTTTACCAATCGTAATTCGCTTCCCCAGCAACAGTCGGTTAATCAGAACCCTCAGTGGGTACCATCTGTGTCCGACAGCAACAATGTCGTAGACAACCGGATTGACACTTGTGCCCGTAATGTTTCACTTGGACAAGATGCCGGGCTGCACTCTGACCCTACCACACACCTACAAGGACAGTTTTCTCTTCATACCCAAAACGCTGCCAATCCGGGACTGCCTGCCTGGTCCCAGTCCCCTTCCCAACAGCTCCCTAAATCACTGTCCGGCAGACATCAAAATCTGACCGGCCTCTACGGACAAATCCAAAGAGACCCGCTCGGACAGTTAATGCCAAAGACAAATGCACAGGGATTTGGCTCTGGCTTTGTGGCCCAGACGACTGCTAATAATGGCTATCCTCAGCAAGGTGGCATGGTAAATAACAGTCCTCATCAGACCCCTAACAGCTGCATGTTCGTAAGTGCCCCGCAACCCGCAGTCAACGGGATTCAGTATGGTTCTACAGATCCAACATCCATGTCGACCTGCCAGAGGGCTAAAAGCCTCGTGACCCAGAGTCCAACTCAAACATCTTGCTACTACCAAAGAGGCCCTAGCGAATCGATTGTGGGCACGTCGATCATCCCGCAAGAGGACACCAACATTAACCCCATGGCCTGCCAGGTCTCGCTGGGGTTGACTCCGGAGAGCATCATTGCTCAGCAGTATCTCTCCTGCAACGGCCAGACACAGGTAAACGCAGCTAATTTAATTAATTATGTATTTATAATTTGAATCTACCATGCTCAAAAATCAAATCACCAGGTGTGTATCAACTCCCTATTTTTAGATGTTTTAATCTTTGAGAGTAATTGAACTGCCCTGATCTTATCCCAGGCTAAATGTGTCAGCATTTATGCAGGGATTTTTTTTGTTATTCCAGCTTCGCCATCAAACACAAGTAGGGTTGCACGGTGTACCGGTGCTACGGTAGCATCGCGATGCTAAAGCTTCAAAATACCCGCGATGCCTCTCTATTTTTGAAACGGTAGTATCGTAGTACCGTAGTTAATGTTGCATATGCGCATTAATATTTATTTGAACACTTACATCTGCCTTTTTGTGGTGTTTATCTCCAAAATGAAAGTGTGTTTTGAATGTCTCGGACGAGTTAATGATTCAAATTGGCGATTTGAACAAGTTGGTTAAATGATTCACTAACTCAGTGGAAAATTGATGCCACCTACTGGCCGTCTTAGTTCTGAATTTAAAGTAAGCCTAATATTTCCCTTTATAAAGACTGCTGTATCAATGAAATTTGTCCAACTTTTGAATAAGTTCCTACGTGAAAAATGATCTAGTGTACTTTAGTATTTATAGTATTTACAAATGACTAAATGTAAATGTATTTGCTACAATTTATCCAATTACTAGTTAATACAACAACATATTCTAGTGCAAAGTATAATACAGTTTACTATAGTAAATACATAATGTTTAATCTAAATCTGAGTTTTTTTGTATAGATTTGAATTATATGGCACAGCACCGTGATACTACTTGGTATCGAGATACTTCAGCTGGTATAGTATCATAAGACATGTTTATGGTACCGTGACAACCCTAAACACAAGGGTTTGTGGGAAGCAAGTACTTCTGTTAGGATCTTACAACTGGCAGATTGTTTTGAAAAGCATTTTGGACAGATGCTAAGGAGGAATTTTTTCGAACACAATGTGCTCAATCATGTTCTTTCAACTCGTGTGTGGAAACTGTATAGGTGCAGTTATAGATAATTACAATGTTTTTCAGACTTTGATATTTTATAAATGGGTCACACTTTAGAATAGGGACCAATTATTAACTATGACTTTTGTCTCAATAAACTCCTAATTACTGTTTATTAGGTGATTTTAGGTTTAAGTATTGGGTAGGATTAAGGTATGTATAATAAAGTAATGCAGAATAAGGCGTTAATAGGTACTTTATACATACTAATATACAACCAATAGGCATGTTAATAAGCAAGTAGTTAATGATGAATTTGTGTACCATAATATAAAGTGTAACCGATAAATGTGTTTAGACCTAAAAAATATCTTTCTTGGAGTTTTACAAAAGATTGCCCCTGTCGCCACCTCTGTTTGAAACATAAAATTGCAGGTTACTTTACTTCAAAAAAGCGCACCCAACAGCTTAACCCAATTCATTATTATAAGATTATTGTTGTAAATCTGTTAAGAGACCATTTTGAACAATTTATGTACTTTACCTTAAAATTTAGGCTACAGATTGCAGCACAAACACACAAGAAATACAAAAACTGCTCATTCCTGCTTTAAATTATTTTCAAGCTTCTCAACTTAGCACACATCATGACATGATTGCCACAGAATAGGAAAAGCATTTCTCTAATGGTTTAAATTTTGTCCCTTCACAGATCGCAAACCACCCGCTGGAAGTGAAAGGACCGTTCCACCTTCCCTCTCTGGCCAACGGAACCACCTACTTTTCCGAAAATAACCAAGGCAATCACTGTGACTATTAGACAGAGCTCTTGCCCGTCGCAGTGACTTGCACATCATCGGTCTGACAAGCAGCACCTGTCTTAAAGTTTGCACGCTTGTTTGTCCCTCAAAAGAGACTCCTCCGCTTCTGATAAAACTCTTGGCTGAAAACCTTTAAGACATTAGAGATCTTTGAGAGCCTTTTAAGCACACTCGACGACCACACTTAGTTTCACACTCACTTTTGAATCTTTCATGACAAATAAACAGTGGCAAAAAGCATTTATCTTTTGTTTGAAGCATGTCCCTCATCCCGTATAGATTTAGCTTCATTTACTTGTTTGTATCGCCACTTCAACATTTAGAGAGAGAGTGAGGTGTGCGAGCAAGTTTGTCCATTCCCATGGATATATGTTTGTGTGTTTGGCGAGAGAGCCTAGAGTTAAATTATGAAGTATGCAGAAGGAAAGGTGGAAACTTTTAATTGTGGCGACGAGATTTAAGGTGCGCACAAGATGCTATTTATTGGGGTGAGTTTCGGCTCAAAAAGGGAACAGCGATCTCGTGAGGGATGCAGCCTAAGCCAGGCCCTTTATTTTTGCTACCAATGCACTTAAGAGGTCCCACCTGTAGACCTTAAACCCTAGTGTTAGCAATGTACAGTCCCTTACTTCTAATAATCCAGTGAGTGTGTTTTCATAGTATAATATTGAAATCAATACTCTATTATTGGACTGTTGGAACAAATTGCTGATTTGTTGACAGAAAAATTGTCCTGGAGCTCTGCCTACTTGGACTTTACGGACGACAGCGATGGACTGTGTAGTGTCCAAAGGTCGTACGGAGTTCCATTTTATGGATGAATCCGTAAAATTTGTTGGATGTGAGAAATAGGCAACACCACCGTATTGGATATCCCCGAGAGAAACGGAGATGTGTCACGCTTTCAACAGAAACTGTGGCTGCTTTTGTTTTTCGTCTTTTTGTAAAAACCTGCAGAATATTTTTTCTTTAATGAGTAAAAACAGAAGCGTAAAGACTTACGGATGCATCTTCTCTTGCCACCCTTCTATGGCTGTTAACCGTATGTTTCTTGTGTATTACAAAAATAACAGAATGTTATGATACAGCTTATCATTTATTGGTTCAGTTTTGTCGTTGAAACATGTTTTTTGTACTTTTTTTATGCATTTATCAAAATTATGAAAAAGCCATTGAGCCATTTTTGTTGACTTTTAAGTTTCTGATATATATATATATATATACGCCCTCGCTTTCTTTAACGCTTTTGCTTTAATGCTTATGAAAGAATTCTAGAAATTCTTGAATCATGTTACGTGCCATGACAATCACACCAGTCAGCTGATCCTGCCTACAGACGAAGACTTGTAACGCAGTTGAGCGGAAAAGGAGAAATGTGGAGTTTGCAAGAGACACAATAGATTTGTGTAGTAAAGCCTCTGAGGAAAGAATAAGATCTGCATCAATAATTGTCGAAAGAAGTTTGAATTAGATTTTCCTAATATTACGACCACAGTGAATCTAGCTGAAATAATTTTACGAACTCTTTACGCATTTTTTTCCGCTCTTGGTTCATGAACCAAATCTAAAGTTTGTAGGCCCCGCTGTGCCTTATTTTAGCATAAAGTCATTTGATAAGATTTTATAGCACTATAAATGTGTCAATGTACCAAATATTGCTACGACACGTTTCTTATGGCGACGAAAATGGTTGTTTTGTAAGAGATTAATCGACTTATTTTTGAAAAGGCTCCAGTTTTGTATTTTCTTGTAGACAAACCCTCTGTCTCACCTTATTTGCTGGTAGAAACCTGTAGTGTTTTGGACTGGATTCTGGAGTTGATTCTGGAGTTTGTACTTTCTTGTGTTGGCGAGGACATAAAGCATGGTGTGATAATAACAGCAAATGTACAGAACCCTCAAAGTCATGCACCCAGGGCTCTTGTCCTTTCATCATCTAAAATAGGAACTGTGTGCTTTAATTTCTTTCTCCCCAATGATATTTCATTTATTCCCTCCATTCTCTGCCTTTAGATGAAATGACTGTGGCTTGCAGAAGGAGGAAAGGATTTGAAATGGCAGCTATAATTGAATCTGAGAAGCAATGTATTTAACAACTGGTTGTTGTTAGCATGGACGGAATCGCTTATGCTAATTGATGCTAGTATGCTAAGTGTTGTACATGGCCTCACAGTTTAGTTTTCAGGATACTTCATTTTTCCTCTTTGCCTTTATTTGTCCATGTGCTTTAAAATCTACGTTCATTTCAGAGATTAGCAACGTTTCCCTTTGGGTTTCTTGTTCGTTGTGAACGCTAAAGGAGATAATGAGGTGTAAATAAGTGCATTCTCGGTTAGATTGACAGATATTTTGTGGCTTCGAGTGGAGGTTAGTTTGAATTGTCAATTGTTGGCTGGTTTGCGGATGGATCCGTCAGTTGGTGGATCCGTTTATTTTTTATGTTGATATATGAGATTACGCACAAATAACAGCGATGGAATTGCGCTGACGGGGTTTTTACGCCTTAATTTTTATTGTACCGCATCATTACCCTGTGCGACACAATGAACCCCCTGCCCCACCCACAATGAAATCTCATTGGTCCACTCCACATATTAAACAATCAAAATGTAAGTTAATGTACATAAACTTGTCATCTCGCAACTGGTTAAGACACGGGTAACGCAGTTTTATGTTTACCCTTTTATTTTTACCCTTTTTACGTTCCTTTTATTTTTAAAAAGCTTCAAAAACGTGGCCTTAATTTTAGTAATTTACGACTAGTCAAGGTGTAGCGATTCAGCAAATGTTGCTTTCGTATCCCGTTTCCTCAAAGTGCCATTACAACGGATTTAAAATACATAAAACACACAATTTCATAGACCTCACTAACAGCATTGAGCGCCCCCGTGCCAAGAATTTGGTAAAAATTTTGTTAGGATGCCCTGCTCTTCACCACTAAACTATACAAGTGAAAAAAAACAGTAGCACTTAGATCGCCTGTTTCCCACATGTTTGTGAGGTCTCTTTAAATGCAGTATCTTTGTTTATTTGTTGTATCGTTTGTTTTTGGATTGTTTTTCACCCAGCATTGTAAATGCTTTCACGTGTATTGTATATCTTATTTTGTACATTGTTCCGCACACCTGTAAAATCTATATACGTAAATGGATGTCCCACAAATACAGGTTATACACACACATCTATATTATATACATATAAATATATAAACTATTGCTTATGTTTGTTTTGTATTTGTATTATCAAAATAATTCATTTTGTTGTTCCTCTCAATATTGATATCTTTATAACATTAAAATTGGGTCAATGACTCAAAGGTTTTCCTGATTATGTTGTTGAAATGTTTAAACACACCACGTTGACATTTTTGCTATGTGAACGTGCACAATTGCCCACAGATCATTTTAAATGCGACAGCTTTAAGTATATCATTTTTCCTATTTTTTACCACATGAGGGTGCTAACGTACATATTTACAATATGTGTCAATAAACTAGTTTGTAATGATGTTCAGGGTAAGGTAAGGACAGTTAGTACATATTGGGTAGGCTACATCAACACTGTGATGTGTTCATTTGCATAAATTTCAGGTAGCATGCTGGCATGGATAATGTGGTAGACTACAATATATAGGGTGCAATACAACAAACTTGAAGAGAAATACAATCTCTTTTGAATCTTTTATTCATTACTGCCCTTTCAAGTTCGTGTGTATAGCAGATGTGTTTTACGAGTTGGTAACTCGCATACACACAAAAGGAGTCTGTTGTAAGCAGCTATTATATAATGATATCATTATAGTCAATGATTGCTGTTCATCATCTTAAACAGCCTTATAAACGCTTCTGACAACTTAAGTGATGAGTCACAACAAAGTTTGAGAAAAGGAAAATCAGGTTTTTAAATGTTTTAATTTCACCTTCTAAATGCTTTCCTTTATATGTCAGGCAAAGTACACAAACGTTGTTGCTTGAACGTTTTTTCTTCATTGCATTATTAATAAGCCGAACCAAAGGGGAGACTGGGGACGGTTTCAGCATGGCTTATTCCTCTGGTCAGGAATGAGCTAGAGTAATGATGCTCATACTGCATATGCACAGTTAGCCCCTTGACATTTCTGGAAAAAATCTGACATATGTGACCATTCCTTCTAGCCAAACCAAATTTCAAGATGAAAAAGTATTTTTTTAACGCTCTGATTTTTTCTCTTACTGTCTAAACTGTTTGTGTGAACCATTATACATTTATATCATTTAAATCAGAGTTTTCTTAGCTTCTAAAAGGCATTGCTAGCAAGTGTCAAAGTTATTGTATCTAGCTAGAATAGCAATTTCTTTCATGGTTGCCAGTGTAGGGACAGTTGCAACATGTTATGACAACACTGATGTAAAAACGTGTCATATTAGCATAATACAATTCTAATTTTATGGATTAATAAAAAACTCCTTCAATAGCCACCTTTTAAAGTAGATACTGTCAGACTAGACCACAATGTAGCCTACATTAAAAACATAACCTAACAATACAACAACAACAATAATAATACAAAATAATAAACATGGTTTGTTACTTAGTCTTATACAATAAATTTAACTGTTCACACAAACAAAAAACACAGTTCAGATCAGATGAGAAGTATTTCAGTAGGCTACATTTTCAGTATCTTGTTTTTTTATTTAAAATATTTTGCCAGTTTAACTTTTTAAAGACTGTCTGTTCACAAATAAAGTAAAGAAATTGCTTTTTTATTACATTTTTAATTAATATTGTAACTGTCCGCTGTTATGGGATCAGTTGCAAGCTGACAGATGTGGGTTTAACATATAACAATTTTGGCTTTCTACTAAACAAACGGAAGGAAATTCAAGTGTTCAAGTGTTGCAACCGTCCCCCCAATCACAAAAATGAGGTGAACTGTTTGTTGAACAAATAAAGGGAAATCTGTTATGGCGTCCTCTGTATTTATTGTTAATTATAAGATATAACGTGATCTACGTTAAATAACAAAAACAACGTTTTTCTGGTTACTTAAATCTTCAGAAATTGAATGAATATTACCTGATGAATGAATTAGATTACGAGACGGACGTCCGTCAAGTAATCTAATTAATATTCATTAATCAGTCCTTCCTCATAGAATTATTCGTTGCGCCCACTACTAACGTAAGCCCCGCAGCGAATCAAACTGAGCCAGCGTTACGTCGACATGTATTATTCACCAGCCGTGCCCTCATTCCGAATTTCGTTGACCAATCACAGGGCACCGAGGATGTAAAGTCTGACGTCCTGTTTCCTAGGAGATCTTTGCCTCTGATGCTCGGCGCGCCATCCCGAGCAAATCTGTGCCGGTTGCCTGGTCAACCAAATGCGCGCGCGTCTAACCTGATGTCGGGGGCGCGCAGTTGGGGACTTAGTGGAGCAGCTGAGGCAAAAATGAATTGGACACGAAACGGGGACAAATAACGACGTTAGATTTGGTTTATTTGGCGTACGCTGTATATAGATAGATTGTAGTTTATTATTTTATCGATGCATGAAGTTTAGAAGGAAGTTTATTTATACACGACGGCACAAACGATGAAGAAAGTGATGGAAAGGCGAACGCGCACCTGCTGTCAGTTTATATGACTGCTGGAATTGACAATTCACGAACTACACTTTCTCTCAAATTTTGTCTTTAAAGTTTATTAGTCTATTTCATGCAGTTGTGGTGACTCTGGCTGGTCGTTTTATTACACAAAACACTTGTAACCCCATTCGAATTGTTTTTATATATATATTGAACTTCGACTTTGGATTTTAACACCCATGCCCTGCATAAGAATTATATTTTTTGCGAATTCTTTGTATAAGTAGAAAAGTGAGTGGGGGTCTCGGGTAGTGTTGGATCTGGTTGTGGACTGAATCTTGGATCTGAAGAGGGCTCTATCCGAGCCTTAAACATGTATGCAGGACGCAAACGAAGAAAACCAGTGCAAAGAACGTAAGTGACACCTTTTGCCAGTATATAACATTAAACGTCGACGCCAATAAGTGTCTATTTATGTCTGACCCAGAGAATCGCATGACACATTTCGCTGTCATATTAGATAAAACAATTAACGAATATTTGCTTCAGAAGTAAAACTAGCTGTTTTTGCACTTCGTTTCATTTACAGGCGAAAAATAAGACACGTAAAATGCAATCGGATACAAATGTGTAGAAAGATAGGCCTATTCATTTATTTTATTTTATTTTATTATGTCAGTCCGTTTGTGACTCGATTGATATTTTGTTTAAAAAATGTATAAAACATCTCATCAACATAAATTTAATAGATTATAATCTTTAATGCCAATTAATTATACGTGTTTATATTAGTAATAACAATGATGTATTTATATTTTATAGCCCTCCATTGTTATAAGCTATTGGTGTACAAAAAAACACATGCATCCATCAAAGGCATTATGCACCAAACAATTTCATGTCAATTTTTCCTTTTTGTATTTCAATTGTATCTTTTGAGTGTAAGTGTTTTGCTTCATTGTTTTATGACATTTGGTTATGTTGACTGGCTGGGGTGACTGAATGAAACGAAGCCCCTTGTGTTTAATAACAATAACAATAACAGTAATTATTACATATGGATCTGGTCATTGAGGTGTCTGTAGGTATACTTTTACAAAGTAGGCTATGTCTCCGTATTCAGGCTGAAACAACCACCAGCCGAAGGGACCAAGTCAAACCCATCCAAACGTCACAGAGATCGCTTGAAATCAGAGCTGGACCGCTTGGCCAGCCTCCTTCCGTTTCCCGAGGAGGTCACCAGCAGTTTGGACAAACTCTCCATACTGCGTCTGAGCGTCAGTTACCTGCGTGCTAAGAACTTCTTCTCAGGTCAGAGTGCATTTGGAGCTTGATGTGTTTGTTTGGATTTTTCTTTGTATGGGTGTGTTTCGGAATACAGGAATCTTGCTTAAATTCACAGGGCCGTGAAAAAATAGGACAGCCACACTGTAGAGGATCCTGTAGATGGTCCTGGGACACAAGGCCTTGTTTCCTGTTTAACAAAATATAAAAATATAAAAACAATATAAGAGCGTTAACTATTTTGAAAAATAACCATGGTTTTATTTTACTAGAAGTATTGTATCCATGATTTTGGGAGAATCGATTAGCACTTGTATTACCACCATGGTTTACTATAGTGAGACAATGGTAAATTTGGTTACTTTACTCCAAAAAAAACTATACTATACTTTAACAATGGTTAATACATGGGTTGTTTTGAAATATCTCAAAATGTGTTTTATAAGAAAGCTATAGATATATTTAGAAATTAGATTTATCCAGGAATTTTTCATTTGACTGTTTTCTTTTTTTTTAGAAATAGTCTACGTATTTCTGTTCCCAGATTTACATACCCAAGCTGATTCGATTTGTTTTAAATTATCTGGCTTGTTAGCCCCCTTTCTGTGACGTTCTCGCTCCACGAAGTTTGAGTTTTTCTGCTAATTTGTTTGTTTTCGGCTTTGCGAAGAACGCCAACGTCAGCACATTGTTCGTGTTCTGTATTATTTGCTCTGAAAGCGTTTGGCCGAAGCTGTCCTTGCCATTACCAAAACACTTTAATTCACATTACCAAAACACTTTCATTCCCATTATCAAAACACTTCCATTCCTAACAGATCTTAACCTTTGAACTCACTGAGAAATACCCCAACAACACATCTTCAACTTTTGTGTGTGGCCCAACAGTTCTGTAGCCTACCACATGTGTGAATCCTCTGTTTTGATTCAGGCAACCAAAAACAAACAAATTCCAAGCAAATGCGTCTGAAACTGAGATACGATCGGATAAATATGTCACTTTCGTCGTGACGCGCTTGTTGAGCGCCGAATGGAGCGTGGACGTGGTGCGCTGCGGGAATACATTTCTTTCGAGGCATGAATAATTCAACAAAACGGCTTAAAGAATTTATGGAGCTGTGTTTATTTAAAGGAGAAGAGTGTGAAATGGCTGTTAAGGTGAATATGTGAGACAGGTCGAGATAACGTGTGTGTGTGTGTGTGTGTGTGTGTGTGTGTGCGTGCGTGCGCGTGTTGTATCTGCGTTTGCCGTGTGTTGTTGTTTTATAACAATGACTAATTGTTGAGTGATGTCACAGACAATTGCAACAACAGTTAAGGTTGTGTTGATGTTGTTACAGAGATAATTATTACTAATGGTCGTTCAATTTACTTTAAAACAAAACAATTATTGCTATCCCACACTGGTTTGATTTCTCAATATAAACTGAGAACATGTATTCTTTAAACGCTATTGATACCAATGTCAAAGCAAATTAAACTGCACCAGATATCTGGCCGATGTTTCCTTTCTTCGAAGCTGAAATGTGTAATTTTTTAATGTTCAGGTGTTTTTGCTACATTTTGAAATACCTGAAGTTAACCTGATATTAAATTTACTGCACATTTACTATTTAGGATATTGAATATTATTCAGGTGATATTAAATGGAACAGAGTAGTTTTTCATAATAAGATCAGAAATGTACATTTAGCCACTAAAAAATAAAAATGTTGTCATCATTTATTCACCCTCATGTCCTTCAAAACCTGAATATGATTTTTTTATGTGTGGAACACAAAAGAAGATAGTTTGAGAAATGTCTCTGTGGTTTTGTGTCCATGCAATGGAAGTCAATGGGGGTCAATGTTGTTTGGTTACCAACATTGGTCACACTTCAGCTATCGCTGTTAACAAACCATTAACTATGAATTTCCCCCAATTAACTCTTAATTTGTTGCTTATTAATAGTTAGGTAGTTATTAGGTTTATGTATATGTATATATGATGTAGAGTATGGTCATGCAGAATATGTGCTTTATAAGTACTAATAAACAGCCAATAAGTCAATAATAGGCATGCTAAAAACAACTAGTTAATAGTGAGAATTGCCCCCTATACTGAAGTGTTACCCCAACATTTTTCAGAATATCTTCTTTTGTGTCCTGCAGAAGAAAGAAAGTCACATGAGGATGAATTAATCATAAAATAATTTTTGGGTGAACTGTGCCTTTTTAGTACAGTGACTGACTTGAAATTATATTCTGGTTTACAAATATAACTTAATAATGGCTTAGCCCTTTTTTTGGCGAATACGCCAACCAAAATATGTTTAGCGACTGACTCGTGATCAACCGTAAACGGCTTCCGATGCTCTCCTCGGGGATGAAAGGGCGTTTTAGGACTGAATGTAGGTCAGTGTTTCTTAGCACTTATAATGCCTCAGGAAGCTTCCCGTTTTATCTGAGAGACGGCAACTAAAACAAGACCCCAATTAAACTTACTGTTTACCTTTCTCTCTGTACCATGACCCAGAGTTGAAGAAAAAACTCATCAATATAAATCGATATATCAGTTTATTTCTTTGGGTCATGGCACTGGCTGTTCCACCCCTTCTTTCCCTCTTAGAAATACAAGATAATTTGTTGTGAGTAAATACGGAATAATTTGTTGTGTAAACAGAGCAAATTCAATCTGACATGTGCATATTAGATTCAACCTTAAAGTAAATGCTGTTGAGAATTGGGCCATCGAGCAGAATGCTTTGGTTGTCTATAAACCTCTTTAATTCCATTTCCAGTGTTTTGTTATGGACTCAACATCAAATGCCCTGAATATATTTTCTTTTCTATTTTAATGCTTAATTTTAGGTTTTAATACTGATAAGATAGTTTTTTATGATTCATGTTTTCTAATATGATTTATGCTTGACAATGAAGGGACCGTGATGTCTGTGGTTGCCAGGGTGTTGCTATGTGGCAAGGGTCTCCGGAGTGGCTGCTAGGGTGTGGCATTGCGGTTACAGAAATGAAGCACTTAGGGTTAAGGGTTTGTTTAACCGGACAGGGATTTTTACTCTATTTTTTTTTGTAATTATATGCATTGCTAGGTTAACACGGGGCAATCCTTAATCTCTATATGCATGCTAGATACCTACGAAATAGGGTTGAGGATCAGATGGCAAGAGAGAAGAGCTCAGTTTTTAAAATTTAACATCTGAAAAGTTGTTTCTCTCTGTATATTCATTGCTGAATGAGCATTTTTCTTTTCTGTTTTTCTTTTCTATTTTCAATCATCTGCTCAGTATGTTTATACAGAGCAGTGTATTTCTAAACATTACTCTGTATGTTATTATTTAAAAAAAATATATATATAGATTTTATTTTTGGGGGGATCAGAATTTACCTATTTGTAGTTACAGTATGTAGCATATAAACTATTTTTTGTTCAAATTTAACATAACATAATAATAACATAACTGTATTGTGAATATATTGTATACATTGTGTTTTAATATATAAAAAATATCATTTAAATAAATGTGCATCTAGGTCTGACATATTGTTGCATGATGAAAGAAATGACAAATGAGATAATTGTTACATGATGGTGGCTTTCATGTTCTTATCTGGGATTTTTCTGGTATTCTGGTATATTAAGTGCTTTAATTTTTATTTAATTCTTATTTTTGACACCGTTGCTATATGTCCAAATTTGCTGTTTTCCAGGAAATGGAAAAAAACACAGAACTTTTTCAATGATTGCAAAACCCAGTGAAAAACATAACGTGTGACTAATAATAATGATTTATTGCAAAAAATAAAAATCAGGAAATATGGAGATACGAGGTTTCAGAAGGACAGCAGTGATATGTTAAAAAGCAGCCATTATTATTTTGTTTTTGTAAAAGCGAAAATTGCACTCTTTATCTTCTTGCCTTACAAGTAAATTATTTTCTGTCATATTATTTTCTGTAATATTTCTACAATATAAATTTTACGCTAAATCAATTTTTGGTGACTGAAAAGATCATTTGCATTTAGTCAACATGAATTCTGGTGGAAAGGAAAAGGATGATTTAAAGTAAGCCCAAAATCCCATGTAAGCCCAATCTCTCGCGTGTAGTAGCACATTTAGCGTCCTGCTTTAAGATCTGTGCTTTAATCGTCAGCCACCCTGCCAAACGGAAATACCTCTTATCACATTTTCTACGAAACATCTTTGCAGGTTCCTCCTGCTTTACACAAGATTATCACACGTTGCCTGCTCAGAAAATACAAACACTTGAATATAACAGCATTTAATATTATAAAAATACATAACCCATCCATACAACATGTGAGGCACATGTTCATTTATGAAAACTGACAGTTTAAGATGCCGTGCCATGTCGATCTGATTTTTCAGGATGGAAAATCAGATATCCCTAATTTGTTTTTGTGCAAGCAATATAAATACAAATGTTTTCATTTTGCACTAGCCCGGCAGATTTCTCATATGGTCTTGTCATGCTGTTTAGTTCGTGGAGGGTCTATGGAAATGATGTGTTATTTATAAGCTCTTAAGCCACTCTTGTGTGTTGACTGAACTGGCACACTTTCCTTTTTGTATCCCACCCGTTGGAGGGCTTTCGGTTGCTAGGCTCCCCCATCTTACAATAGAAAGACTTTTCTCCATATTGAAAGACAAATTAGAGTGACACTCTTGAGTTGAAGAAAGCGTTTTTGAGTGTAGGCCCGGTCTGGCGCCTAGGCTTTTAGACATCTTTATCATGGATTAGTGCTTGTGTGTATTCAATAAAACACACTTTAATTGACCTTTAGAGGCCTTCAGGAACTGAAAGCACATAGAAAATAAAGAAAGATGAGTTTCGTTTTGTGATGGTGGAGTTTGACCTCTTCTAAGACTTCTAAGGCTTATTTACATTTCAGTTGGATCTTATAGACGTCGTTGACCTTTTCTGTTGGCCCAGAATTGCCTCTGCTCCCCAACTGTCTGTACATTCTGTCTGTCTATACGCTGTGCATCTATCTACTGCCTGTCTATCTACCGTGTCTGTCTGTCTGCTTTATCTGCCTTTCTGTCTATTTACTCTATTTGTCTGTCTGCCTGTCTGTCTACGACATCTGTCTGTCTGCCTGCCTGTTTGCCTGTCTAGTATATCTGTCTGTCTGCTTTATTTATCTGTCTATCTACTGTATCTTTCTGTCTGTCTGCTTCATCTGTGTATCAGTCTGTCTATCTACCAAATCTGTCTGTCTGCTTTGTCTTTCTATCTGCTATATCTTTCTGTCTTTCTACCGTATCTGTCTGTCTATCAGCCTGTCTCTCTGTCTATCTACTGTATCTGTCTGTCCGTAAAAAACTGCATCTGTCTATTTTAGCTGTCTATCTATTTTATGTCTGTCTATTGATTTAGTCTGTCTGTCTGTCTGTCTGTCTCTCTATCTATCTGCTGTATCTTTCTGTCTGTCCATCTGTCAGCAGCTCTCTCACCTTCGGTCAACGGTCTGCCCTCCATGTCTCAACGAGAGCCAGATGAAAGTGCTTGGGTTGAAAAACTCCAGAGCTAATCCACTTATATTCAAGCCGAGCGAAAAGAAAAGCGAGGGAACAGAGGAGGATAACAGAAACGAAAGAGTGCCCAGCACAAACAGACTGCCAGCCGTGAACTTTCGAACCCATGGCCTAACGAGGCGATGTAGCTTTGCCTCAGAGCAAAAATGAGCTGGTAGAATTTGGCCGGGTGAAGTTTAGGTGGGGTTCAATGAGCAGCTCAAAGGCATTTGTTACTGTGGGCTGTTGGTTTTTGGTGAGTTTGTGTAAGGACATCTCAACCACAAGAAAACCTTCCCAAAACACACACACAATGTCTCTCTTCACCTAAGCAAACGAGCTCTCAGTGGTGGATCTGTTTAAATAAGCAATCGTCAAAAGCAACTTGTGTTGTGTTTATCAACTGAACACAAGTTTTCCAATGTTTGTACCAGACAGTTGGATTGTAGTGGTGTACAGAGACATAACCAGATCATTGTCTTACATCGCTGTGTGCGAGCATGTGTGATTCCCGTAATACCAGCCGATTAAATTCGGAACCATTTTTATACTCGATTTTGCACCTTGTTGCACATGTTTTTATTTTATTACTTTCCAATTCCATTGCATTTTCTTTTAATGCATACATTTTATTTGCTCTTTCTATCTAATGTGTCTGTTCTCTGGTCTATATAAACCTTCCCTGCCAATAAATAAAAACCTGAGGTCGAATTGTTCCACAAATTTGTTCCACATGTTTACACTTGAAAAACTCAAACTGTACTTTGGTTGGATTGTCTTAACATTTTTTTTCATTTTATTAGGGTGCTTTTGTGTCGTGATTATAATGTGATCTCATGGTCATTTTAGCTGGTTTGGCACGGCTGAATATATTAAATCCTGAGCCCAGTCGTAAATGTGAGAATAGACATTAGTGAATCTGAGTGTTTTGTGTTTTTGGCTCATACCCACATATGCTGTGATTTGTTTTGAATGCTTTTTTGTGATTATATTTTGTATATGGATTGCTAAAAGAACCACCAGAACATAGTTTATTTTACAGATTTTAGACAAATGAGATTTCACGATGGGCGGGGCTACCATGACAGAAACCAATCAGAACGTGTTGATGCATAATTCCTCCGCATTATGCAATTTATTTTCTAGATATTTATCATGTTAGGACAGGTAAAAGCTGACATACTTGCTATCCCATACTTGCTATCCCAATGTAATTTTTGTGCATGGGTTTGTTCAATCTTTTCAAGTTTAGTATAAAAGATGATGTAATCGAATTCACTGGATCGAACTCCAACGTTACTAAAATCCCTTCTGGAAGCGATTCACATCTGAACCTAATATTTTCCTTTCTGACAGACGGGTTAATGATCTGTTTGAAGTGAGCTAGACTGTATATAGTGAGGGCCAGTGAAAAGATTTCGACTTTGGTCTGTTTATAGATCAGCTACCATGGTAATGTCAACAAATACAAATTTACAATCCCGGCACATTGGATTAATGGAACGAGAAACACACGCTTAAGACAGATGAACGGTTTTGCACCTTGTTATTGCTGTATTTTAACATCTGCGACATATCAAATCCACCACTCAACTTCAACTCGAAGATTTTCAGACAGTTTCAATTGGGGAAGCAATTCTTTTGGATTAGTTTTATCCTCTGATCTGCCAAAGTATTTAATGACTACAAGAAAGGTGTCAGTCAGCCCAATTCGGCTCCACAGCATGTGTAAATTGCATAAAATACAACAGTCCAGAGTAAATGTGAGGAGAATCATAAGTATTGGAATGAAGTATCATCAAATGTGAAAAGAAAACATGTCAAGTGTTTTTACTCATCAAATAAACATTATCTTGTTGAATGTTATACAGATTTCATAACATAAAATATATGATAATTCATACTTAAAAACTAATACTATATTTATTTTAATTATATTTTACAGTTTTATTTTGTATATCGCAGCTGTCCTTCCAAAACCACGTAAGTCCAAATTTGCTGTTTTTTAGGAAATGGTACATTTTAAATGATTAAATACTGTGTTGTCAAAGTAGACAAGCACGTTTGAATACTTTATATTAGTTAGATATTTGCAAAAACCCAGTTACAAACATAAAGGGTGACTAATAATAATGATTTTTAAAAATCATGAAATATGGAGATACAAGGTTTAAGAAGGACAGCAGCGATATGTAATCATAATTTACAGTTCTCATTTAACAAGTTTTTACTGTAGCATATTTATATTATTTTATTGTTAAATTATGACGTTTTTTACAGTTTACCGACAACCCCTTATGTTCTGTGCAATTAAGTGCAACTGCAGTTTCTTCAAATTTTGGGAAATTTACAATGGATTTGAAGAGTTCATTTGAAAAAACAGGTAATATAGTTTTTAAAAAGTTTCATAGATCACGTTTTTTATTGTGCATTCCGAATATTATAAGTCAAACTTCCGTTGGGTTGTTTTGATTAAGTAATAATAACTCAAAAGCATACAGCAAACTAACATAATAAAACACTATAAAAACATGATTTTTCAAATATTTGAAAAACTAAGTTTAGCAAATAAACTTCATTTGTTTAACTAATATCCATTGTTGAATGCAATCCCTTGTTTTATTCTAAGTTCAAATGCTGAAACATTTTTACTGTAGTCAGGAGTGTGTTATTGTTTTTCTAGGGTGATTACAGTACAACACTGCAGCAAAGACTAAAAAATCCATAACCGCCCCATATCATACCCACCCTGCAGTTACAGTACAATAGAGAAGAATGTCAAAGAGACACACATCTAATTGATGGACACATGCTGTGTGTATGCATTCACACTATATTTCAGGACAAAATATCACAAGGTCTTATGCCCTTGAATTTCAGTTATGTGTCTAGTTTCTGTCTAAAATGAATTTGAGAGCAGTTCACTGATAGTTTGGCATTGCAACGGGAAATCTCCAGAGTTTTTTGTAGGAATACAATCGACACAAATAAAAATACGATCTATGTTTTATAATGGGTAAGCCCTGAGTGATGTGTAAAATGTTCAGTATAATAATAGGATCAACTGTGCATCCTGCATTTGTTTGTGTGACCTTTTTTAGAAAAAATACTAAATAGACAAAAATATATTTATTTTTTATCCACAAAAGTTAAACAATTAATTCATATTTGTAATGTTTGAATTAAGCACAAATAGATGTGGGTGTGAGACAGAGAGCGAGAGCGAGAATCAAAAGAGGTTTGACACTGAACTACCCTAAGACAATTTTCTGCTCAGCACCGGGCTCTTCTGGAAATTGTTTCCCGATTTACGAGTAAAGTGACTTGCCTCCCAATCCCAAATTCGAGCCAGTCAAATTGAAGTGTGATTAGTTTGATGAAGTTAGTTGCTTGTGGTTTCATTTCAGTCTTTGCGTACACACAACCGCACGTACTGGGGTGTTTGTGATATAACTTCACTAGCAGTCATTTCACATGGCTTCTGATTTTTATCAGCGTCCCTTAAAATGCATTTTACACACTGTGTTCATTGTCATTGACTGTTTCGTTTTGTGTGAAACCAGAAAGCATAGCACATTTGCATTAAGCAGGCATCTGTATGCCAGCACTAAGTGCCTTGCAAACCTTTAAGCCATGAATGAGTGAGATGTTGCCAAGACAGAAGAACAGAGCGGGCAGGGAAAGAGAGAGAGAAAACTGTGGCTTTTTGTAAGAAGTGGTTCATCTGTGTGTATGGAGGGATGTGCCTGTTTTGATATTTTTATCGTTTGTTGGCTGTCCCTACCACACCAGCTCTTAAAGCTCCCTGTTCAGTCGGGCCCTACAGACTCATCCCTGATCTGTCTTCTGCCCCGGGCCACACTCAGCCGCCCACTTCTGCTGTTCTGATGTCATCAACCCGTGACGTGCTGCATAGAGACCTGAGTGTTAACATTTCATACAAAACATTACTGTCTACCCATATTCATGTTTTCTCTCTTCCATTTATAGATTTTAATATAGATTTTTAAAAAATTAATAAACATAATGAGTATCACCATTGAGAATAATACAGTTACAATTTTTTTAAATAATAATTATACGAACTTATGCTAAATAATATAAAATAACATATAATATATAAACTAGCCTAATATATAAAATTAATATTAACAAATAAAATATACTTTATGTATAAATGTTTAAGTTACAAAAAATATATAATTAATTATAAGAGCATATGCTTAATAATATATATACAAGATAATTTAATATATAAAACTAATTGTTACATATCAAAGGAAAATATACAAAAATATGATTTATTAAAAATATAGAAATATGTAAATTACTAAAAAAATCATAAGAGCATATGCTAAATAATATGAAATATATATATTATAATATAATATATAATAACTAATATATAAATTGTATACAAATATAAAATATGAATGATAAAAAATATATATATATATGTTAATATTGTCCATCTTTGTTATTTTGTTATAATTGTATTTTTAAATAAATAGTGGTTTGAATTTCTTCTCTAATTTGTTGCCCATTATATTTAATAAATTAGGGCACGTTTATATCCGTGTGCAGTTGCGTGTGGGTCTCTCAGCTCGTCCGTGGTCCTTCCTACTTTCTCTCTCCAGCGCTGTGGGACGAGAGCTAAAGATCATGGGAAAAGGGCCTTAAACATCCCGTCGGTCTTTGAAGCGTATAAGAAGGATTGTCAGGAGCGCCGAAACATTCTTAAAGCTCCCTGATGTCAACATTCACACCGACTGCAGCTATTCACATTCCCATTACAAAACCTAATCCTCCATTCTGAGAGTGAACTTAAATCACCAGCTGAATGATCTACTCCACTGAAAGGCGGATAAGTGCTATTAGGTGAAAAGAGCAAATACAGAAATATGAAGGTACACTAGTATTCAAAAGCTTAGGGTCACTTGAATGAAATGTCTATAATCCTTTTTGTAGACAAAATATAATCGTCACATATTTGTTTCTTTCATTACAAAACAAACATTTTTAGTGAAATGTGAAAAGTGAAATGCATGACTTGGACTGAATAATGAATAAACAGCCAATAAGAACACAGATGGAACTCTTTCAATGCTGTTTTTTGACAAATTCTAGAAACTGAAGATGATAAAAGATAAAATAGTTTTTTATTTATTTTCTTGTCACAACGTAATTTAAAGTTGTGATGAGTTTTCTACTTTACATGTGAAATATCATCTACATTTATTTATTTGTTTTTTGTTAATGATAAAAGTTGATTGGACCCAGGGGCGGACTGGCCATCTGGCGTACCGGGCGTTTTCCCGGTGGGCCGCTAACGTATGGGGCCGGAACGGAGGCGTTGGCCGCTAACATATGGGGCAGTAACGGACGCGTTTGCCACTATCGTATGGGGCCATAACGGAGGCGTCGGCCGCTTAGACGGATGTATTATAAATGCGAATGCACCCAACGCGAATGCAAAAGACACGTATGCATGCACCCCCCCCTCCCCCTCCCCCCGTCGGCAGATTCGGTGGAGTGCCGATGCGGGCCTAAAAATGCCAGGGCCGATTTTTCGTCCTAGTCCAGCCCTGATTGGACCTACACTTTCCTAAAAACTAACGCAAATTTTACTGATTTTATTTAGTGTTCATACATGTCAACTGTCTTTGAGAATAATGTTAACTTCATCGCATCATGGCACCGCCGGTCCTAAGGGTCAAGGGTCACTATGGGTCACGCCCTGAAACAATAAAATTTGGACGATGAAGCCGTTGAACAGTCGAACAGATGGACAGTTTTGATATATACGCTGCACAATGGTAACAGTTTACAATATATTTGCTTATATAGGAAGGAAGTTATAAGAGAAGTGACCTTTCTGCACCGTGCCCCTATGCTTTTTTTGCGCATGTTCACACAAGTGAAATGTGCGTCCTTTTTCCTGTCTGTCTGTCTCTCTGTTTGTCTCCCTCTCGCTCGGTGAAAACGCTTTCTGTGTCGCTGTTGTCCTGGTTTGTCTCTCTCCATTTCCCCTGCTGTTTGTAGGTCAGTCTAATGCTCAAAAGAGCTTGTCTTGTTCGGTGAGAGGGACACACAGACTAAAGCCATTACTGTCGAAAGACAAAAGCAGCACAAACAGTATGTTTTTAAAGTGAGAGAACCATATTTAATGCTAAATTTATTTGCATTTTATCTAAAAAAGAAAAAGATATACAAAACTATGAGAATTTAAAAAATATTGTTAAAAATATTTATAAATAATGTACACAGGAAGGTAAATAACACATAGGATCTGTTATTTGATAATGATAGATGAAGGAAAGCGAATGGAGGAAGTTTCCTTTTCAAAACTATTTGTTCAGATTCACCAAATAATCACATTTGTGTCTCCTCCAAGGATCAAAAACAGACCAAAATGTTCTAATAGCACTTAAGACTCCAAAGTCATGAATTTCAATATTACTATACATGTATGACCAACAGTACACACTTACAAAACCTTTATAAAAATATTGGTACTGTATACTGTAAAACTTTGCTGTAGTTTTGCAGCAGGTTTGCCAGTAACTTACTGTAGTTTTAATTTACAATTTTCTTGTTATGTATCGTAATTTAAGAAGTTTTGAATATTTTTACTAGAAAACCAAACAAAAATGCTTAGGAAGAATGTCAAAGTCAAAGTGTTTCCATTTTGATTAAAGTTGAACTCAAATAAAAAAAAAACAGTACTAATAGGAAAAGTATTATTAGGTAGAAATTAAATCTAGTAAGTTACGGGCAAACCTGCTGCAAAACTACAGCAAAGTTTTACAGTGTATGTATAACTCTTTCTTTCTGTTTTTTCAACAGTTGCACTGAAAAACCACAAGTGCAAAGATGAATCGGCCAACAACGGTAACCACGACAACAACAAGGCCAAAAAAGAAGCATGGCTGCCCGAGGGAGAGCTCCTACTACAGGTCAGTAATGAAAACTGCCGAAACCTTCCTAGCATGAACGGAGGAGAAAGAGAGAAACGGAGAGGTGATGATGGAGGAAAGGAGAGGCTATTTCTGATTACCCTTGTTCTCATTTCAGACACTTAGACATGAATAATGCACAGATAGAAATCTCATCTATTATAAAAGAAGGATAAAACAAGAGGTGAAAGTATATTTTCTCCTGTTTTCTGTGAAAAGTTTTGCACCGTCCATCCTGTCCACTGACTATCTATCTATCTGTCTGTCTGTCTGTCTGTCTGTCTGTCAGTCTCTCTCTCTGTCTCTCTCTCTCTCTATGAGTGTGTGTGTGTGTTGGAGTGTGAAATATGCAGTGGTACATATTTGATATTAATGTTATCTGACTGCACTCCCCCGGCCCTTGAGAGCCCCGTGTGAGCTGTTCTGCCGACAAACAAGGCGAAATATTTATATTGAGCGCTGCAGCTCGACTATGTTTTCTGAGTGTGTTTAGACCACTTGTGTGTACGCGCGCGCGAGATTACTATAATCACAGCTCGCAGACCAGCAGATGGTGATGGGTTGTAAAATCCCCTCACACAGAACCACACACAACACAAGTTTGAACACACGCAAAATGTTTATACACGTCATGAAATTGACACTATTAACCTCTTAATATCTTCATTCTATAAAGCGATGCCTATGCCTGTTTAATGAGGTCATGTTTTTTATAATACTTAAATACATTAATGTATATTTATAGGGTCTAAAACATTCTGTCAAGCACTGAATACGATGTGATGTTTACAAGATTAAATTCATGCATTTTGAAACATGTTTTTATACCTGTATAGATGAATTTTTGCCTTCAGAAATTTTACAGGGCTGAACATCGTGAAGACATTTCTTAAAAAATATGATTGCAAGTGTTTATACAAATGTTCGCTTTTTAATTATTAATTGCTTTTTATCAAAGTATCTGTTCATCTTTAAAATGCTTTTTTTAGGAAATATATTACTATTAATTTAATCAAATTGTGAAAGTCTAAAAGCAGTGATTTTTGTGAACTTTTATTTTATTTTGGCCTAAATCCTCACATGGAACATGGATTTTGCACAAGCATCTACATTTCTGATCTCTAAAATGCAGTCATATCTTTTCCAAATGCCATGACACAGGCTGGCCATAAACCAAAGCCTATTGGCTATTTAAAAAATGCCTTTTTATAGGCCCCGCCCCTACATCCTGTTTCAATAGGAAGTACATGAAGAGAGTAAGAGAAACCCCATTTGCCAAACTTTTCATGGGATTGTCAAACTGTCTGTTGACGATAAAAAACATTCTGTATCTGTTCTCTCCAATTATTTGTTTGTTTGTTTATGGCAATAGGCTCTTAATGGCTTTGTGTTGGTAGTCACCTCTGAAGGAATCATGTTCTACTGTTCTCACACCATCCAGGATTATTTAGGGTTTCACCAGGTAACTCATCTTCCCAACACACGTGTGTCATACTGCCACAGATCCAACTTTAATCCAACATACTGTTGATTTGTAGTCTGTATCTTTGAAGGATATCTCAAAGTCAACATGAGCTACAATATTGACCCTGTTCTCTTAGTACAAATTAATTGGTGCACATACAGGTTTGTTATAGTAAACTTTGATGAAAATGTCGTAAGTTACTTCTAGTTATTCACTGTATGTGCATGATAACAATATTGTGCATGTTCAATAATATATTGTATTATTGAATGCCGGCACATATCTAATTTCCTCCAATGCAAAAGACCGATGTGATGCATCAGAATGTGATTGAACTCATCCATACTGAGGACCAGCAGTCCTTCAGACGTAACCTGCACTGGGCCCTGAACCGTCCGCCGGTCAACACCCAGACCGAGGACAGCTTGCAAGGTCAGTCAAGCAGTATGGAAATTATATAAAGCAACTTTAGGAATAGTTTGAAGGAATTGAGAAAGATTTTAGGAGGCTTCTTAAGGTACTATAGTATGTATTTTTGTTCTATTCGGTAACGGTTTCTTTCAGATGGAGAACCTGTCCCAAGTATGTCTCTGACGTGCAGCCCTGAAGAACTTCCCCCTGAAAACTCGTCTTTCCTCGAGAGAATCTTTGTGTGTCGATTCCGTTGCCTCCTAGACAACTCCTCAGGATTCCTGGTAGGTTTTGAAACATTGCCTGAGATCTTTAAAAACAACACAAGTAAGTCGAGCCCTAGCTAACATAAACCAAACACCACTTAACAGTGGTATTGCTTAACAGACTGTGTGTTCAAGGTAGTTTTGTTTTGAAAGGTTTATACCTTATAGCTAAAGATGTGTAAATTCCAATTTTACCTTAATGTTCAAGAAAATCTAATATACTTCTGGCTTTGCTTCTTTACAATTAGTCACGTGATATAGTTTGCCCAGAGCACGTCAACAAAATCACAACTCAAACTAGTTAAACTCAAATCAGTTTTAAAAAACGGTTACTTTTTATTAATTTACTATTTTCATTTTATATTTATGTAATTTATTTTTTTAAGACCATTTCTATACTTAAGATCAAAGTAGATTTTTGGGCTGATTTCCAATGTTTGTGTTTAAAGGCTCTAAATCTCCAAGGACGTCTGAAATTTCTACATGGACAAAACCGACACATGGACGACGGAGGACAGATGCCCCCCCAGCTCGCCTTGTTCGCCATAGCTACGCCCCTACAGCCTCCCTCCATAATGGAGATCAGAACCAAGAACATGATCTTCAGAACCAAACACAAGCTGGACTTCACCCCAATGGCCTGTGATGCAAAGTAATGATTCCATCAAAATCCAATGTTTAATCCAGCAACAGCTAATAGAAAATGTTGATTTAGATATACTTGGCTAATAGCCTAAAATAATTCCAGTGAACCTTCAATTTGTCAAATTCAGATTCAGTGTGTAACTAGTGTGCTACATTCAAAATATATTTTAAAGGTTTCTGAATGAAAATACAGCAAATTAATTATTTTTAAATATTTGCCATAAAATCAAAGATGTTGATTTTGACTGTACTTCAGGGGTAAAATCGTTCTTGGCTACACAGAGGCGGAGTTGAGGGTTCGTGGGACTGGGTACCAGTTTATCCATGCTGCCGATATGCTCTACTGTGCCGAGAACCATGTCAGAAGTAAGATTTTCACATTCTTTCACATTTTTTTACTGTTTAGAAATCAATGTTTAACTTTGTTCTGCTGATGCTTGATGACATGGTTGCCAAATAATTTGTCTGAAATAATGTCACCAAACGAGATTAGCTCAAAGCAAAATTTTTATATTTTGAAAAATAAAAGTATTACAGTATGTTGCAGATCATAATAAGCTACCGATCAACGATATCTCTATTTTATTTACTCCCCAAATTTGTACTCTCATTTAGCATTGCCGAGTGTTCATTTTGGGCTCTGAGGTTAAGTATAACTGATAAATGTTTTGCACTATTAACAGTAAAATTAACTGTGCAATTGTGTTATCAAAGTGATCAAAACTGGGGAAAGTGGTCTGACTGTCTTCAGATTGCTAACAAAGGACAACCGTTGGAAATGGGTACAAGCTAACGCTAGACTGGTCTACAAGAACGGCAAACCTGACTACATCATTGCCACTCAGAGACCTCTTGTGTGAGTATATTAAGACTGTTTTATAATATTTGTGTGCTAGCAACTTTGAATGGACAATATATTTAAATGATTAGCATAATTGACAATAGTTTGTTGAAACTTCTTACGGCTCTTCTATTTTTAGGGAAGAAGAGGGTGGCGAGCATCTAAGAAAGCGTTCCATGCATCTTCCCTTTACCTTTGCCACTGGAGAGGCTCTGCTGTACCAAATCAGCTACCCCATGCCAGGCTTCCCTGACACCCTTCAGGGTAAAGGAAAGAGTAGCAAAACCAAAAAGAGCAAGGGAGACAGAAGTTCGAAAGATGACGTGGACCCCAGCTCTCTGCTCGGAGCCATGATGAGACAAGACGAGTCTGTTTACGTTTGCCAGCCTGCAATGGAGCCCCGAATGTCTTTACACAGTAGCCTCCTCAGCGGGCAGGGAAACCCTAGCACTTTCTCTTCTTCTGCAGGTAATGATATCTGGAGTTCAACGCAGAATGGTGTAGTCGACTGCTCCAAACAAGAGCCCTCAAGTTTTGACCCCCTTCTGGCCACGTTAGACTCTTTGTCCCTGGAGAATGAAGAGAGCTGCTCCAACACAGAGCTGTTTAACGCCCTGGAAAACCACGGACTCAATGCAGAGGATCTAGAGTTACTACTTCTGGATGAGAGGATGATCCAAGTGGACATGGAAGCGGATTACATCCCATCTCTTAATGATCTTCTCACCAACAATGAAATCCTTTCTTACGTCCACAATTCACTGGAGAACCGTATTGAGGACAGGGCAGGTGGTGGCAGTGATTTTTCAATGCCTGCCCCTGCAGTTGATTCTCTTGAACCTTCCAAGCCATGTTCTGCTTCCAAGTCGGCTACTGAAGTTACTCCCTCCATGTCCGCTCCGTACACACCTTTCTGGCCACAGAAACTTCCAGCACCCATAGTTCAGCTCTCACAGCAGATGCAACAACACCTCAACGGACAGTCTGTTTATCACAAAACCAACTGGATCCCTGCTCCGATGCCTCCGGTCTCTGAAACTGAGACACCTTCGGCCTTTCTTACCCAGGATAACACAATGTTGGGTGTCCACAACAGTCACTGGGTCCCTGAAAACACACAAACCAACTTAAACAAGTTGTCTACACTTGATGACAAAATAACAGGACAAAACCTATTCCACTATAAACAGAAGACTGTTGAGGGTGGACATGCGTCTACAAACAGGATCTACACTGACCCCCAATGTCACGGATACAACTGCACAGACCAAGTGGACTTTAGCACAAACGGACCTTGTTTTCCCAATGGCCAAACCCCACATATAAACAGCGCAATAGGAAATCATATGGACTATGATATGGCCAATGGATCAGGGGTGAAGCTTAACCTAAACAGCAATTCAGATGGAGACATCGGGCAGTTTCAGGGAGTCATGGAGTCGTCTTCGTCCTATCAGCGGGATTATGAAAAAGAGCAGCAGCCAAAGGTCCCAAATACTTATTACACCTCCTTTACCAAACAGAATTCCTCACTGGAGCATATTCTGGGATTAACCGCACCTCAAACCTTTCCTTCGTTGACAAATTACGGACCTAATCTGACTCATGAGACCACTCACAGTAAGGTAAGAATATCCTATCTCTCTGTTCATCTATTCATTAATTCATGGAACAACCTAAGGGGTTAAAATACTTTTATGGTAACTGTATGGTTAAAAAAAAATTGTGACATTTGGCACACTGATGGAAGTCATTCTAAGTAATTGGGTATTCCAGACCCGATGATAAGCCTCACCCAAACGCCACCATATTTATCCCTCTTTCTTTTCCCTTGGCCTAAATGTTCACTCTGATCTAATTGCGCTCTGAATAAGACCTAACAGCTCACCACTAATGTGCAGAGATTGCATAATGCACAGCGACAGACCCTACAGTCTTGCCAGGCCCCCTGGGGCTCGCCGTGGGGCCGACACAGGTTGATGTTTGCTTTGCCTGCCTTTATTATGGTGACTGCGGTTAAGATCGTAATCTTCCTGTAAGCTTCCAGGTCAAGCCAAGAGCAGCAGGCGGGCTTTTTTCGCTATTTTCTATATTGCGACTGCAGTCACTGTAGCATTTTTTCCATTGTTACGTGGATGCCTGGGGATTTGAAAGAGAAAGGGATTGAAACCCCCACAAAGGGACCGCTCATGCAATAGTCAGAGACCATGGGACCCTGTCTGCACTCATTTATCTAGATGGTCTTGCCTTCCCACATGTAGGGCACCATGCTGGTGTCAGATTTGGTTGAGATCGTTTTTGTTGTAGATTGTTGAGTCCTTGCAAGGACATTTGAACAAACCCCTAATTATTAAACTTCATCCAGAATACCCTAACATAAATCTTGAGAATGTAGAAGAGAGGTAAATGAGCATTGGATTGACAATGCAGAGAATTTGTCCTTTATGTCTATCACAACATTCTTGGCATTGAGTGCATGTGTGTTTTCAGGGTCATTGCTCACAGCTGAATGATGAATAGAGATTTGCTGCCCATCTAGGCATGAGCAGCCATGACCGCAGCCATGACCTACAATTCAGCCTCCACATTACCTCATGTACACGAACAGTAGTGCACACATATACTTTCATACAGGAACTATAGGATGTGATATGACTAGTCATATACATACTGTATAATTCGGTCCATTAAAATTAAATATTATATATTTCGGATTCTATTTCTGTTCTATAATCAAGTGGAAGAAATCCATTTCTACGTGTGATTTTGTTCAATTTTCATTTATTTTCTACAGAAAATGTTGAAAACATGAAACTGTATAATGTTTGTGTGTTTTTGTTTGTTTCCAGATGGAGACCAGCTTCATACTCAACTCCACTAGTGTAGCGTACACAGGAAGCTGTCTGATTCCCAACGGCAACGCAACGGCCACATCCGGCAACAGTCCCTGCCCACTTTCTGAGCCCCTCCCACCTACACCAGACCCTCAGACCACTGGGGTCTACCTATGATCCGTCCGAACAGATGCTGTCCATCACGATAAAACTGTGAGACAAAAAAGAAAAGTACAGATACGATCATTTTAGTTTTATTTCTTGAATCATATTTATGTTCAATGAGCCAGATCCATCACTGGAATATCAAACCAGTTGAAACTCACCCAATATAATGTGATAGCACTCGATGAGTATGTTTGGATTATTTCATTAATGTTATAGATTACTGATGCTTTGTAAGAGTAGCAAAGATCTCAGGTTGACAGATGCAGTTAAACATGATTCAAGATGGTCATTCTCTAAGAAGTGTACGTTTATGCGCGTGTGCGTATTGTTGTCCGCCATTTATTGACTTATTCATAAAACCACAAGCAGAACTATTGTTGTGTGTAAAGCATTTGCGAAACCAACGCAAAACATGCACTGCAAGAATTTATGTAAGAACGAAACAGTATAAGAAAAGCTCAAATTGTTCTGCTCTTGTCTCTATGAATGAGACTCATTGTCTGTACTTCATGTCATGAGCGTGTGCAGTATATAGCACTGATGAAACAGATTGTTCCGAACCGCAGTAAATAATACCGATGTGTAAAAAAAGTTGAGATGCGTATTTATTAATGAAAACGAGAGTTATGTTTATTTGACATCATAAATGACGATTTAAGGAAAAAAGATAAAAATAATAATAAAGCAGTAAAAATTACATTTGCATTTGACAGATGCTTTTATCCAAAGTGCATTCAGGCGAAGTTTTTTTGGACTGTATGTTCTCACTGGGATTCAAACCCATGACCTTGGCGTTGCTTGCGCTATTCTGTACCGGTCGAGTATTGGTCTATTCGATCTATTACATTTTATGAGGTTAGACTCGTTAGACTAGACGATTATGTGGGATTCCCGAACCAACCCAGTTTCAGGTCAAACTAATTTGTTCAATTTAACCAATTTGTAAAATAGCTACAAGTCACCTTGTACGTTTATTGATTTTAAGTTGATTTAATTGGCTCATTAGTTTGTCTCAATGAGAGTAAAAGTCACAATATGTACAATTTTTCCCGATTCATACCTGAATGATTTACCTAAAGGCTTGTACGCAACGTATCAGCAATGCATTTCAAAAACTAGTTGAAAAGAAGGGTTTGTACTGAATGTGTTGAGTAAATTGTCAAGCAGTTGAAAAAAGAAAAATAACATTTCATGGGGTTGCTGCAAGGTGTTTTCTTAATAATATTGTTCATTGTTATAGTATTATGAGGTCACAGAGAAATTTATTTCAAAATCTGCCTCTGTTTTTTGTTTTTGATAAATATACTGTATTTATAGACATTTCTATCAAATGTACTGTAACAACAGCTCACATTGTAACTCTGGAAACTGTCTCTTGAAAACGTCTTTAACACGTACATGACAAAACTATATTACATTTACGTCAAAAAAAAATGTTTAAGTACCAGTTTGTAAATAGTCAAAGCTGTTTGATATTGTCATATTGTGGTGAGCACTATTTTAAAGAGCACTGTGACCTACTTTACTTTATCTCTGGCACTGGAGACAAGAGGGGTGTTTGGAGTATTTCGGGGGGTATTGTGTCCTGTGTGTATGTTTTAAAAACCTTTTACACTTTAAATGAAAAGAACATGGTGCCATACATGGTTAACTTTACTTTTCAGCATTTTAAATGTTTTATTGTTTGTGTTTGTGTGGGTTTTTTTTTAAAGCAAATCACATTTGGATTTATTTCAATGTTCTAACTAACACTGAAAGTAGTGGAGAAGGCCGTTCTGTCCTCGTTGAAATGTA